>NW_028227270.1:57085638-57335638 GCF_978045245.1 Mus caroli | reverse complement strand
CAAGCCCATACTACTGTGCAAGCTTGTATATGGATGCCACAGATTAAATTGGGTCTTTATCCTTATATGACAAGAACTTTACCAACTGAATGAACTACCTTCTCAGCTCCTACATGGAATTATGTGCTAGAAACTCCAAAATAACTGAATCCCAGGGTTATCTGCCCTGAAAAGCCCTTTGACCCCTTTACTCTCAGAGTAAAAATTTCCTCTCTGCACTCTGAACTATTTTCTTCTCAATGAGTCTTTGACAAAAAACAAAAACATAACATGCCTGTGGCAAAGATCACCCATGGCCCACACCCACATCCACACCCACACCCACCACTCACCACCTCAGATGTGCCATCTGCAGCTTGCTACAAGCCTGTTGCTCTGCAGTGGTGCAATTCTCTTATCTTTGGGCATTCTTCCATAAGTGCTAGGAAATGAGTGTTCCCAGGATGCACTCCTCAGCAAGGGATGGATGGGAACTAAAGCGTCAATTCTTCATCTTCGTTACTGGTGGCGGGGTGTGGGGCAGGCATGACTCTGTGGTGATCTCTGCACACTCCACCAAATCTCCCAGGGGAATTGGCTCCCATTGCTCATAAATGTAACTTCCTTCAGAGTATATGATATTTTGAGCCTTTCCTGTCTTGCTCCCCACCCCATGCTCCAGTGCTTCTTAGAGTCCTCCAAGGAAGCTGCGTATACTCAGTGCTTGGCTGTAGATGTCTGTCAGATGTGTCCCTCTCTCCAAAAGTATATGACTAACTCCCAGTACCTTAAATGTGGGCTTATGTGGAAATAAGGTCTTTATGGAAGTAATCAAATAAAATATGCTCTCCCCAGGCTAGAGAGGAAGCTAATTTGATATGACTAGTATCCTTATAAGAGCAGAGAAGTGGGGCAAGAGCAATGAAGAGAGATCAGAGGGAGAGAGAAAACACTGTGACCACAGACTTAAGACTGATGCACCTACAAGGGCTGTTGTTCACCCAGAAAGCCAAGAGATGAGTCCAACCTAGAGCCATCAAAGAGAGTGGGACCCTGCTGACCTCTCAGGCCTCCAAACTCCAGAATTGTGAGACAATCCTTTTCTGCCACTCTAGGACACTCAGTTTGTAGCAGTTTGTATGGAAACCCTAAGAAGCTAAGAGTTCTCTATACTGTTTATAACATACTCCATGGAACACAATGATAAATAACAATGGCTTTGTTTTTTAATTTTCCAATTTTCTGGTTTAGGGATATCAGCAATTCTTCTGTCCTATGTAAAGGCAGCTGACGGCTATTCTCTGATGCTTAACAGAGAGGTAGCCTGGACTTTGCAGGCCCTTGGGCCCAGAGATCCCACAGGTGGTCTCTCCCACATGCCAAGTAGAAGGTCCCCCATGCTCTTCTGTGGTATTTGGGGCCCCCAGGGACAAGGTTTTCTAAGACATCCAAGTAGACATTGCAAGGTTTCTCAGAAGTCTCAGGTTGTCACCACATCCCTGGCTTCCTAAATCAGACTCTAGCCTAGATGAAAGGGATTAGAGATTAGATTCTGTCTCACAATGCACAGAGAAGCAATGAGATGTGGCCATCTTAATGTGCTCGTCTTCAACAGTCAGGTGTACAGCTTCCTAAGTCCCTCATTAGAGGAGCCCTCCTTTCCTACCCTAAGATTTCCCCAAGACAAAAATCTACTCAACAAAAAAAGTCACTAAGTTTTGACATCAACATTCTATGATTTTTTTGGAGTGATTTTCTTAATGTCAATCATCTCAATGTCTGAGCTTTCCATGGAGCTATTTTCAAGCTAAAAAGGAAAACCAGAAAGCAGGCCTAGAGAGATGGTTCAGTAAAGTGCTTGTCGGACAAATGTGAGGACTTGAATTCAATCCCAATCCCAGTGCTCACACAAACAAAACAACAACAACCCAACACAAGGATGACTTGGTAGTACACATTTGTGAGCCCAGCAGTGGAGCATAGAAGTCAGGTAGTTCCTGAAGCTAACTGGACCAGCCAGTTTAGCCTGCTTGTCAAGCTTCACAGTGGTTTAAAAACTCTGTCTCAAAATAAATAAAATAAAGTCAGGGTATGTGTGGGAGGATAGTACCTGATGCATGATACACGAGGCTGTCCTCTGTCTCAATTACTAAGGAAAAGCACAGTACAGGAAGACTTCCAACATCAACCTCTTTGGCCTCCCAATATCTGCATACACACACCTGTACCCCTGCGCATATAAGCATGTAGATACTCACACATGTATACTGACAGGTTTTTAGTATCTTACTAAAGCTGACCTCTTTCTGGTCCCTTGTCTTATTCTTGCAGCATAGAAAAAGCTGTTGTTCAGAAACCCTGTCAGAGTTGCTACTTACTGACAGGGACAGCTTGAAGTGACACTGAAAGCACTCAGAATGTGCTTTCATGAAGGGCTGAAGAATATTTTAGGTTTTTGTGGGCCAAGAGGCAAAGCCAGGATATTTTGTGAACACTCAAATTTACCCTCTGAAACTTCGCTGGACATCCTTGGGTCAGCAGGTACTGGGCCGGATTTGCACAATGTGTTGTGTTTGCCACTTCCTGGAGTAGTGGACCAAGAACAAAACTTCAGGTCAGAAGAATATAGCTGGATTCCTCTTCACTCACCTTACCATATAACCTTTAACAGTCTTACCCAGAGCAGAAGACCCTACTGGACATCCCAGCCACAAATGGGGCTCTTCTGGGGGCTGGAAAGTGCTTGCCTTGCATAAATTGATGACCTGAGTGTCACCCCCAAATCTGCATTAAAAAAAAAAGAAGTCAGATGTGGTAGTGCATGAGTGTAATGCCAGCACTGGGGAGGTGGAGGCAGATGGATCCTCTGGGTTGGATGGCCAGGAAGCCTAGTAACTTACTTGGTGAGCTTCAGGACAGTAAGAAACCTGTCACAAACAAAAACAGGTAGACGGTGCCCAAGGAATGACACACAAGAATATTGTCTAGCTTTCATACACATGTGCACATACATATGAACATGCACACATGCACATATGGGGAGGAGGGAAGGGAAGGCGAGGGATGGGGAGGGGAAGGAAGAGATGAGACATAGAGCCTGAAGCTCTACTCTAACTCCACAATCATGATATTCAGTGTTGGCCTATGTATAAAGTAAGGGGACAGAAAAGATGGCTTTACCAGAGGCATAGACCAACATGCATTCTGCATCAGTACCAAAGCTCCCTGTCATGGGGACACAGTTCCTCTGAGTTAAGTAAACTGGAACTCAAGCCGCATGAACCAGAAATGTCCAAGCTCAGATGCTCAGACAGCACTGCAATGCCCTCCCTGTGTCTGAATCTCAGTAAGTGATTTTCCAGTTGACCCATTGACCTAGGAAAGTCATTCCAAGGCATGATGGATATTCTGCAATTCTTAGAATAGGTACACAATAGAGATAAGTCCTGATCAAGTACCAGCACTCCCTATCCTAAGAAACACTGGAACTGAGGCACATTGGTATCCCCAGAATCCATGAACAGGGAAGGGGAGAGCATCCTAATGGGATTCCCACAAACCCTCATCTAATCTTGGAGAGATTTGCTAGGATCAAACGATAATCACATGAAAACCTTTTGCCTGCGAGCATATGCTCAAAATCTGTCAGTCAATTTAGTTACAGCTCTGTCCTTAGATGCCTCCTAAGTGTGATGTCCTTTTAAAATTTCTGTACTTGAAGTGCGTAGTGTGACACAGACAAATCTGAAGATCCAGCTCAGTGGTACAAGCACACACACCTTGAAGCATGCCACCCACATCAAGAAATGGAATGTTTGTATCATTATAGAGATCTCCAAACTCCTTTCCTACCCCCACCCCAGAGGCAACCACTGTCCCAAACTCTCCATAGAATGCTGCCTTTCCTGAATTTTCCAATGCAAGGACACAGTATGTGCACGTGTCTGGCTTCTTTTGCTCAACATATTCTTCATATTCAGCTGTGTCTCTCATACAAGCAGTTCCTCTCTCTCCCTTTTCTCTATCTTATGACATCTTCCTTTAGTTTGTAAGAACTTTTCAATCCCACATTGATAACAGGCGCTGGGTTGAATTTGCTTCACCCCTGGTGTGATTTCTGGTCTTGATCACTGTGCTATCGTCTCTCCCACACTTTGGAAGTTATAAAGTCAATAACCAGACTGCCATTCCCAACATGGACAAGGGGTTTTTTGGGGAGAAAGGCTTCTGTTAGCTTAACATTTATTACTCTATTTGTCTTCAAATCAAGTCTGCTCGATTCATATTTAACCATTTTCTTTACATAGAAAACAGAAGGAAAGACTAGATAAGCTCCCTACCTCGGGAGTCTGGGTGGTGCTTTAAGATGAAAGGCACACACTCTGCCCATAAGATGTGGCGCATGGGAGGGAAAGGTCCACTGAGTGCTTTCCTGGCCTCTTGCCATTCTCTGAACACTTAAGATACATATATTTTTAAAGGCAACTGTTCTAACATTTAAGCCAAGTTTTCTCTGGCTAATAAGTCTTTTCTTGCCTTCAATTAAAAAAACAAACAAACAAACAGATTGGGAATAGAGGAAGACATATCCTGTCCACAATTTCATCTCATTAATCATCGAGGAAACTGTTGATACGTCCTTAAATATCAATGTTGGTGCCAAGGAACAACAACAACAAAAATAGAATATTTGAAGCCTGACCTGATTGAGAAATCCTACGATCTTCAGGGCAAGACAGAGTGTCTTGAAACTGGTGGCACTAGCCTGGTAATGTCTCTTGCTGGAGTTATCTGCACACCCCAAAGATATGAAGGTACCCACAGGGTACCTGTCAACAATGCATTTCTTCTATCGTTACTGGTACCATATAGAGCTGATTCTGAACCCTTTAGAACTTGGAAAGGGGGAAAATGATAGAGTCTTTATCATCACTATCCCTCAGTCTTGAATCACCACAATCTGTTGAGGTTTGGTTTTTGCTGTGTATTGTAATGCTAAATGTGGCCTCCAAGACCTGGAGTTTGTACATTAGACCTGTGAACCTGCGCCCAAGTTATTTCTGATTGGTAAATAAAGATGCCAACAACCAGCAGCTGGGCAGAAGAGGCATAGGTGGGGTTTGTTTCCTGGGCTTGGGGTCAGAGGAGAACCTTGAGGAGAAGAAGGTGCAGGAGGAGGAAGGAGAAGCTGCCATGGGTTAGGTGAGCCATAAAAACATGGCCCTGAGGACAGGCCAAAGGGAGTTAAGAGCATCAGGTGAAATATAGTAAGTAATCATTTGGGGTTCAATTAATATGGAGGATGACCTGGCCCTGAGTTCAAGACCAGCCTAGACTATATACAGTGACACTCCTGGTCAGCCTGGCTGTAGAATGTGGACATGCCTTTACATTTTTTTAATGCGGAAAAGAAAATTCTCAACTATGCCTCAACCTTAATCTAACTTCAGTTTTGTTTTTGTTTTTGTTTTTGTTTTTTTAAGTGTATCACTCACAGAAAAGGTAAAGCTGATGGTAGATGTTCTTTTTTGAAATGCTCAGATCATACTCAATAAATATATGTGCTCATGAATATGCAAATGATCTATATAAAGTCTACTGACTTGTAAGAAAAGTCTTGAATTGCTTCTTGGTGTTCTAGGAATCCAGCATTTCTCTCTGTGCAAATATCACACTCCTACTTGGGCACACCAAATGGAGACTTGGCTCCTGTAGAAGCATCTGTGTGCTAAGAAGAACAAAGCCTACTCTCTGAAAAATGGCCCTAACTGTATGGTTTTCCAAATGCCTCTTCCCTTAACAGTGACTTGGGAGGAATGTAATGTAGATGATGCAGCCTCGTGGTACAGTGTGGGGCTGGACTGGTGCCATGTTACATGGCTGTGTTTTACAAGAAAACCCAAAGGCTCGCAGTGAGGGTCAGGCAGAACACAAAGAAAGGAAGAGCAGACGCTGCCTGGAAAGAGGATGTCAAGACAGGGGATGGTACCAGAGAGTGTAATTTAATGCCTTTTAAAAAATTTATGTGAGTCTCTTGTTTTTCTCCTTGTCATCTGTGTTCTGAAGATAGAGAGTAAATCAGTGGCTTAATGACATTTGCAGGAAAAAAAATTACTGTAACCCAGTGTACCTGAAAGCTTATAATTTTCCTGGCCAGCCGTCTTGAGGTTTATTCCTTTCATTGCATTAAAAATGGAGACTAATTAAGGCAACTGGGGCTAGAGTGGGCCAAATTGGATTTTTCTTATGGCTTTGCCTTCGTCTCATAGAGTGATGTCATTAAACACCCGGGCTATGAAATGTGAAGGACAGCTTGTTTCCACCGCAGTATAGATCACGAAAGAATGTAAAGGTAATAGACCACAGAGTGCCATAAAGCTTTAAGGAGAAAAAAAAAAACCAAAACTCTGCCGAGGCCATGCAGAACATGGGGACGTGGGGAGAGGTTCTTCACTTTGTAAACAGACTTCAAGAAGGGGAGGAGAAGGTGGGTGGGAGAAGATGCCTTGCCAGCACCATACACACAAGGCATTCTGCAGACGGTTTGATCTGGGTGCCTTCGGAGTGGCCAGCCATCATTCCTAGCCGTCAATATAGAATATGAATGTCAATATAGGGCACTAGGGTTGTCAAAGTGCACACCTACTTGGCCGACTTACCCGGTCCAGGCGGCTTTTGAATCACCAGTTTTATGACAATTTAATATACATTTATGACTAAGAAACCCCGAGTGTGCTTTCAAAGTAACGGCATATTCATTAAATATGCTTACTTCATCTGTTTCCATGGGCACTGGGATTTGAGGGATTAAGAGATATAGTCCCTAACAAAATTTGGCTAATAATGATGGTTAATTTTTGTTTGTTTGTTTGTTTGTCTTTATTTATTTATTTTTTACTTATTCGCTTTACATCCTACTCACTGACCCCTCCTAGTCGCCCCTCCCACAATTCTGCCCCCATCCTCAACTCCCTTGTCTTCTGAGCAGAGGAGGCCCCCACTGAACATCCCCCCACTCTGGCACTTCAATTCTCTGTGAGGCTAGGCACTTCCTCTCCCACTGAGGCCAGACAAGGCAGCCCAGCTAAAAGAACATGTCCCAGATACAGGCAACAGCTTTTGGGATAGCCCCTGCTCCAGTTCTTCAGGACCCATATGAGGACTAAGCTGCACATCTGCTACATATGTGCAGGGAGGCCTAGGTCTTGCCCATGTGTATTCTTTGGTTGGTGGTTCAGACTCTGAGAGCCCCAAGGGTCTAGGTTACTTGCTTCTGTTGGTCTTCCTGTGGAGTTCCTATCCCCTTAGGAGCTATAGTCCTTCCTCCTGTTCTTCCATAAGAGTTCCCAAGCTCCATCCAGTTTTTTTGTTTTGTTTTGTTTTTTACTTTTGGGAACTCCTGACAATGAGTATCGGGGAGTCTCTGACTCTTTTGCCTGCTTTTGGGACCCCTTTCCTCCTACTGGGTTGCTTTGCCCAGCCTTACTGTGAAGGTTTGTTCCAGGTCTTATTGTATCTCGTGCTCTATTCACAGACATCCCTGGGAGGCATGCTCTTTCCTGGGGGGGTGGGTCGGGGAGGTGGAGATGGATGGGGTGGATCTGGAGGAGAGGAGAAGTGGGGAGGGGATTGGGAGGAGTGGAGGGAGGGGAAACTGGAGTTGGGATATATTGTATGAGAGAAGAATAATTAATTAAAAAATCAAGTATACATAATAAGGTCAATTACAACATTTTATACATGTATGTAATATATTTAAACAGTATCTCTCTCTCTCTCTCTCTCTCTCTCTCTCTGTGTGTGTGTGTGTGTGTGTGTGTGTGTGTGTGTGTGTGTGTGTGATGTTTAAGGACAGTAACCTTGAAGGAGGGATAATACCCAGAAAAGAACAAGATTCTGTGAAGTAAAATGAGATTAGTTTAGCTAGAATAGATTGGCGTTGTACCAGTCTTGTATTGTCTTGGAGGCTAAGCTAAAGGTTTTAAACTTTATTTTTTATTATTAAAAAAACATGTATTGAGATATCATTGACACAGAAAGAAAGCTGTACAAATTTAATATGTACATCTTAGCGAAACTGGGCACACTTACATACCACGACACTTAGCACTACAACCAAGTCTACAACATCCATTAACTTGTTTTTATAGACAGTGGGGGATATGAAAGGCTCGAAGCAAGGGGCTTGTATTATCCAAGGCTATTTTGTCATCAGCAACAGGGAAGCCAACTCGCCCTGGCTTAAACAGTCAAGCGAGTTTCTTGGCTTACATAATGGAAATGTCTGCATAGGTGCTGGCCTCAAAGAAAGCTTGATCTGGCAGGCCCAAACAAGAATGCAGAGAGCTGGAAACCCAAGGTCTTGGTTGCTGCCTGTCTTAACTGCATCCTCAGTTACCACATAGTTCCACCTTCCTGTTTGCAGCAACTCCAGGCCCAACCTGTCTTCCTCAGAGGAAGAATGAGTTGTGATATTGTTTTGTTTGGCTTGGGTTTTGCACTTGTGGAAGAAGGCAGAAGCATGCTTTCCTGACAAATGCCCTTTGTGTCTCCAGGGCTAACATTGGGTTATTGGTTAGGTTGACTGGAAATCCAGATTTTTATTGGCCACCATAGCCTACCTCTGGAGCAGGAGGTAGGACAAATTCTGCCCCCCCCCCCCCCAGCTCCCAACATCAACTTGCAGAATGAAAGAGATTTCCTGAGAGGATTTTAAAGTGCTGCCAGCAGAGAAGAACTCTTGGGTGGTCAAGGAACAAATATCCACTAGTGGAAATAAAACTCCAAAGTAATTAAAAGGTAGGTTTATGTGAAAGTTAGGGCTCTTTCTTCTGAGCAAAGAAGAGTAAACTATCCAATCAGGCACTTTCTCAGCTTCCTGTTAACGGTACACAGGTTTCAGCCTCTCTCTTTCAGGATCCTCAGTCATCTTGTTTATAAAACCAAGGGTCATTTTCTTAAACAGAAAGAGTTCTTGAACTTGACAACAAAGGAATTTTTCTCCTGGAGATGCTAGTGTTTTTACAGAAGTCCCTATTTGCAGGTCCCAAGCTCATTTTACACTGACCAGCCAGGAGAAGGCAGTAGGTGTTCAGAATTCATGAGGAAAACGTGAACAGTTTGGAGATGGACTGTGTGTGTGTGTGTGTGTGTGTGTGTGTGTGTGTGTGTTTAACTATTAGCTTTCAGTTGCCACAAAAGCAGATTTTGGCATGACTTAATGGGGAGAAAGCAGCTACATACGTCATTCTCTATAGAAGTACGTATTTTCCCCTGTGCGGCTCCAGTTGCTGCAGACCGGAACCCAGTGTTAACTACAAAACTATCTGGCGTAAATGAGGAGCAGGTCCAGCCAGCCTTCCCGATGCTTGGCTTCCTTCAGAGGAGTCACAAACTGTCCTTGTCATTTACAGTTCAACACCGCAGATGCAACTGTCAGGGCTTAGTCTATGTTGATCACTTTCTGGAGGAGAGGGGTATGATACCAGGTGTTCCCCACCTGGCTTCCAACACAGGAGGTTCAACTTGGTCCACATGCCCGACCACTTGACCCTCTGCCCGTGTACCAGTGCCCTAGCAAATGAATGTAGTTCTGGGATTGTGTGAAACTGGATGGACTGGAAGAAATCCGCCAATGAGAAAGGCTTGATGGAGGGAATATACCAAGTTCCCCCAAAGGCAAACAGGGCTGGAGTCAGTCCATTATAAAGTACACCTGCGCTTAATGTCGACTCTCTAACCCTACAAGGGCCGTCTGTATACTCCGAAAGCTTGCAGTTCACGGTAACAGGCTGAACCCTAATGCCTCTTGTCTGGAAAGGAAAATACAAGTTCATACCAGAAACAAAAAGAAGGCAAAGCAGGTCACCCACTCCCAGCTTGAGTTTATCTGTGCACGGGCAGCAACTGCTCTGTGAGTGTGCTATGCTAAGTGCTCTCCTCTGAGCTGGAGGAGTGTTATTGATGCTAAGACCAAAGCCTCTGGCTTTTAGTGAAAGCAGCACCCTCCCTCATTACCCAAGTAAACGGCATCCCATTCTGAAATACAGCAACTGGCGTGCATTATAGAGATAACATTACAGTGTCTGAAAAGGCCCGATACAGATGCAGAGTGACATGAAGTGAAAAATGGTGAGTCGTTTATAGTGAGATAAATGAGCTTTAGGTAAGAGGGGTCAAGCCTGGGAACCACAGGAAGCCAGGAGGACAGGGAGGGGGGTCTCTGAAAGGCCGGGATTTAGGATGTGGGCTTGGACCTGATTTTCCTCTTCCTTTCCCCTACCTCCCCCTTCTAAAGTATTTGTTTGGTAGTTTGAGTTTTCCCGGAGTAGTTTCTAAAGTATTTGAAACACAAAATGAGTATGAACAATTCTAACTCGACTTTCTGAAAGCTCACAGAACAATTCATGTTGAGAACGTGGACTGCTTTTCCTAAAGAGTCTGAACATATCTTTGTATTTCAGCAGCACCATCTTTACGTTGGAGTGTGCGTGAGGGGTGTACAGCGGAGTGTGGATGTGCAGGTGTGTCCTTACAGGAGAACAAGTGTGTGTGAATGTGTGGGTGGAGGCAAGAGGCCAACCTTGGGTGTCATTCCTAGGGGCCATCTCCTTTGTTTCCTGAGACAGGATATCACACTGGGACCTGGACACTGTCAATTAGGCTGGCCCTCAAGCCCTAATACTCCCTAGGTTGCCCCTTAAGCCCTAGGACCCGCCTTTCTCTACCTCAACAGATTTTTACATAGGTGCTGAGGATTGAACTCAGGTCCTCATGCTTTTTAAAGAAGTACTTTAATGACTCTTCATTTGTTTATTAGATTTTACTCTATTTCTGGGCTGGACTCAAACTCCTAGTCCTCTCATCTTCACCTCCTGAGAACTGGGATTATGGAACACCACGATGCCAAGTTTTATGCCTCTTTTTCATTACAGTCCCTGTGCACACAACAGCAAGCAAGGTTCTGCAGCTCCTGCTGGAATCAGTGTCTTCAGCTGACCACTCCCCGCTCCGTTCTAATCAGCGTCTTACTTAGAGTTTTACTGCTGTGAACAGACTCTATAACTCAGGCAACTCTTATAAAGACAACAGTTAATAGGGATTGGTTACTGGTTCTGAGGTTGAATCCATTGTCCATATGGCTTGAAGCAGCACCCAGACAGGCACACTTGTGGAGAAAAAGCTAAGAGCTCTGCATCCTGACCCGAAGGCAGTCAGAAGACTGACTCCCATGTGGTTAGGAGGAGGGTCTCATTGCCCACCCCCACAGTGACACACTTCCTCCAACAAAACCATACCTACTCCATCAAGGCCACACGTCCTAATAGTGCCACTCCCTGGGCCAAGCATATTCAAATCACCCCAATCAGTAAAAATAAGATTTGGGTACTTCTTCTGGTGGTTTGTATCGTATTTCCAAGTTTATTTCTCAATTTCTTGATTTAACTTTAGAGTTTTTTTTTTAAATAGGTGCATGTGTATTTGTGTGGGGCTCCATGAGTTTATGTATATCACACACATATGGGTGTCCACTGAGACTCTAAGAGAGCTCTACATCCCCTGGACTTAGAGTTATAAGTGGTTGTGAGCACGGGTGTTGGGAACCAAACCCGGGCTACTGCTAGAACAGTAAGTACCCTTAACCACTGAATCACTGCTCACCCAAACATTGGACTATTTACCAACTCTGGTAAGAAAAGTGTTGGTGTCTATTTGGCTCTCTTCCAGCTCTTCCTTCGGCTCCCACTGTTTATCAGTTAGATGAGAATTATCCGGTCTTTGATTATCCTTCCAAATATAATATAATTGACAGCAGACCTCCATATCTCTGAGTTCTGCATTCATGAATCAATCAGCTATGAACTGAAAATTTTAGAAAAAAAATTGCGTGCATGCTGGAATGGACAGTCATATTATTTTGCTGCTGTTCTCTGAGCAGTACAACTAGTATTTATATAGAACTTGAGCCATGTCAAGTATTATAAGTCATCTGGAGATGGTTTAAATTGTAAGGTGTGTGCAGAGGTTATGCACAAAATGCACCCCACTTTGTATATGAGACAGAACTCTATAGGCTTTAATGTCCTCAGGTAGGTACTAGAGTTAACCCCCCTTAAGACTAAGGACAATTATATTCTACTTGATTGGGGGGGAAGGGAGTTTAGAAACACTATCTCATTACACTATCCATATTGACACTGAATTAGTAATTGTCCTGCATTAGCTTGGACATTCCATGAACTCACCAAACAGCACTACCTGCCAGGTCAAATACATGGATCTACAGGGACATTTTTCATTCAAACCCCAACAACCAACCTAATCAAAAGATGGGCTATGGCCCTGAGAGAAGAGTTCTAAAAAGAAGTAAAAATGACTAAGAACTATCTTTCGAGGTGTTCAACATAACATCCTTAGCAACTCTAGAAATTCATATTAAAGCTATGTTGAGATTTTGTTTTCCCCAAGGCAGAATTGCTGAGAGCAAGAAACAGTTGATGGCAAATGCTGACTGGGGAGAGTGTGGAGAAAGGGGAACCCTCATACACTCTTTGTGGAATTACAAACTGAGGCAGTCACCCTGGAAACCAGTGTGGAGAATTCAAAAGTTCTTTTGGGTATATGCTAACAGCATATATCTCAGCATATACCCAAAAAACTCAATAGCCTAGGCCACAGATACTTGTTCAGCCATGTTCATATATGTATAACCATCCTACTGGGATAGTAACAATAGACATGTTAAAATGGAGGGGAGAAAGCCATGAAGCCTCAACTCTACACAAAGAACTGTAGGCAACTAAAAATGCTGAGATGAAAAAGACAGTCTTCCCCAAGGAAGAGCATACCAATTGGGTACCTAATACCAAATGGTCAGTCCTGAAAACATACATACAAGTAACACTATACAGATTGAGCAGGTTATATTTAGGAACAGATAGGTATAGACATATATGCAAACAATAACCATTAGTAAAAGAGAAAGAGGCCGTGCGGTTGAAAGAGTACATGGAGAAGTATAATGGAGGGCTTGCAGGGAGGAATGGGAAGGGGTAAATGATGGAATTGTGTTATAATCTCAAAAATAGGAAAAAAATGAAAAAAACATATTGTACTATGGAAATAGGTACAACTATTTTGTGGCAACTAAACAGGAAATAATGTATCTTTTACAAAATGTAGCAAGAGAAGAGTGGCCTAGTTACTCTCTCCTTGTGATAAAATACTGAGGAAAGTGACTCTAGGAAGGAAGGGGGTAATTTGGCTCACAGTTCTAGGATGCTGTCCATACTGGTGAGGAGGGCGTGACCGCAGGTGCTTGAGGCAGCTGGCCACATGCATCTGCATTTAGAAAGCCACCCACAGTTAAAGTAGGTCTTCCCACCTCAATTAACTCCCGAACAGCTAACCCCTTACAGGCTGTACATAGTCCTGTCTTACAGGTAATTCTAGATTTTGCCAAGTTGACAATCACAATTAGCCATCACAGATTTTGGGTGTCAACTTGACCACATCTGCAATCAATTAAAAACCAAGGAAGTGGGAGGGGGCAGGGGAGAAAGAGAGAGAGAGAGATGAAGAGAGAAGAAAGGGAAGGAAGATAAAGAAAAGAATAATTTTTTAAAAAAGAAATTACCACAGAAGCCTGATATGCTGATACATGACTGTAAGTTCAGCTACTCAGGAAGCTGAGGCAAGAGGATCATAAATTCAACATCATTCAAGGCAACTCATTGAGTCTGTATCTTTTTTCCTTCCTTCCTTCCTTCCTTCCTTCCTTCCTTCCTTCCTTCCTTCCTTCCTCCCTCCCTCCCTCCCTCCCTCCCTCCCCCCTCTCCCTCTCCTTCCCTCTCTCCCTCTCACCCTTCCCTTCCCATCCCTCCTTCCTCCCTCCATCTCTTCCTTTGGCAGTGTCTTGCTATGTAGCCCTGGTTCTACTAGACCTGAAGGCACAGCCTGAACCTCCCACATGCTGGGCTAATGGGTATGCATGTCCATACCTGGCTTGCCTGACTTGCCATCTCCTTCACCATTTGCTCCTTCCCCAACTCTATTTGGAGGGAACACAAGCTTTTTGAGACCACAGGATAAAGAGACATAAGCAGAGGACAGTTTTCTTTTGATCCTGCCCGGAGAAGCCATCTGGTGACTGACTGTCCTGTGCTCTCAGGAACAGCCTGAAATCCCTGCTGCTGGTGAGGGAACAGGCAAATCTGAGTCAAGATCAATGTCACTTAGTGAATTAGTGACAGAGACAGGAACAGAATCCAGACTTTCTAACTTGGAGATTCCCCCCTTTTATGTTTAAATGGCTCTTTTTATTTTAATCCAGCTGTGCCATGTTAATAAGGTTTTGAGGAGACACAGCTTCACAGATTTTGATATGTACCTCGGCTATTTGTTGTCTGTTTAATAAGTTTTGTTTGTTCTCCAGATGTCCATTATCTGGCAGCCTATAATCATATACAATTGTTTACACCACTTACCGTTTGCTTTCAAGTCATGCCAAGAAGGGTTTGGTGTAAACTAGCTGTCTGCGACAGCCACACTAAGCTAAGCCTTTAAAAGGGTCTATTCAAGCCTATATAAATAAACACAGCAATATGGAAAGTAGCCCTGTGGACATTTACAGCACTGTGGGGCAGCTGGGAAACAGGCAGACTCCCCCCCCCCCCCCCGTGGTTTGGATTCTCCTCTTAAAGACCATTTTAATTTTCTTATATTCTATGTCAATTTTTTTTCATTGGGTGTATTCATAGTACTGTGTCACATAAGGACATTTTCATACAAGGATGTGACAGAAGTTGAGCATGCAGCCCTTGTCATAGTTGTGGGAGAGTTATTCTTGTTTTAGCTCAAACTCACTGTCTTATTCATTCTCCTCTCACCCTTATACACTCCAGGAAAATCCCTTCAGATGCAACCAGTTACAAGCAGGTGGTTAGCAAACCCTCACCCTGGGCTTGTCTTCCAGACAAAATGATCAAAACTAAATTGCATCTATGTTCATTAAAAGGCCATCAGGCAGGCCAGGACCACTACAGAACCACAGATGGTTAGGTCATTTTTGACTAGTAAATATGATCAGAAGTCATCCTTCAATGAGCTGCTTAGCTATATGAAAGAAACCACAGTCCAAGAAAGCAGAATTTCCTAACCCCCAACTAATCGACACATCTCCTCTGTGCAAAATAATTCAACACTAATTTCTTTCTGGAGGTGGCAGAGGTTCAATGACATAATCTGTGGCATTTGTACATGCAGGTGCTGTGGAAAATAGCCGGTATCATTTCAATTTAGACAGTGTCTTTCACTGATCTGGAACTCAGCATATAGTCCAGGTTGTCTAGCCAGTGGATCTTAGGACTTCACTGGTCCTGCCTTTTACACACTGGGATCACAGGTGTGTGCAAGTGTCTCCATACTTACAAAGCATGTACTTTCCTTCCTGAGTTCCCCTCCCCAGACTGTAACATGATCTTTGTATATGAAAATAATATTGTGTATCAAGAGAGTTTTAGGACTAGATTGAGTAAAAGTGGGAGTTTCCTTTATTAGATGTTAACCGGCTCCTCACTGTGTACCCCGGAACTTCACCAAAATGTCATGGGCCAGAATAAGAGGTTCACAGACATAGGGAAAGCTCTCACCTTTGCTTTTGATGATTAGTGGATTATCACTACATTAATAATTTAGAGGCTTAAGAAATGGCTTAGTGATGAAGAGAGCTGTTCTTGCAGTTCCCAACATCCCCATGAAGGCTCACAACTACCTGTAACTCTAGTTACAAGGGATCTGGTGCACTTTTTCTAGTCTCTGTGGGCATCAAGCATGCATGTGGCATACAGACATACATGAAGGCAAACACTCATACACATAAAATAAATAATTTTTAAAAAAGATTTATTTATTTGTATATATGGGAGTACACTGTTGCTGTCTTCAGACACACCAGAAGAGGGCACTGGATCCCATTACAGATGGTTGTGAGCCACCATGTGGTTGCTGGGAATTGAACTCAGGACTGTTGGAAGAGCAGACAGTTTTTTTTTTAACCACTGAGCCATCTCTCCAGCTCCAAAATAAATGATTTTAAAAATGAGTAACATAGGTGATTGTCTAATGCATATATTCATGTTGGCCCCCTCAGCAAGCAGTCTTCCCCTAGAGATTTTTTCATTATTTCTTGTTGTTTATATGTTTGTTTTATGCAGTGATGGGGATTGAACCCATAGCTAGGCAATGTTCTACCACTGAGCCACCCCTTTAGCCCTTTGCTCTGCTCCCTCCCCAACCCCACCCCCACCCCCGCCATGGGTGGTTCTACCCCCACCTTTATTCATAGGTGATCTTTTTTTCTGCTTTGAATTTCACCTACTTAAGTGTAAACTGTTTTGTTCCACAAAGCCTTGAGGACGTGGAAGACTGGCTTCTTATACTATACTGTTTTCATATACAAGGCCATGTTACAGGCTGGGAGGGGAGCCTGTGTATGTGTTGCAAATGTGAAGTCTCTTGCACAAGCCTGTGATCCCAGTGTGGAGAAGTAGGGGCAGGAGGAGCCCTGGGGCCCACTGCCCAGCCAACCTAGCCTTTTGATCTTTGTATCTTTAGCAAGACACATGTGCAATAAACATCTGTTGGATCCACAAGTGACTACATGAGCAACATTGTTACTTCCTTAAAACAATATCGCAACACGTTAAGTGTTACAACAGAAATGTATCTTTGCAGTTGAAAACCAAGGAATACTACAAACTCACACAACACAACAAACCCCATACAGATTTATTGGGAAGAAAGAACCCTAGAACTTCTGCTAGGGCGAGAAGCTGCAGCGAATTGAGCAGAAGATGGGTTATATAAGTTTTCTTGGGAGGAGGGCGGTGGAGTTTTCCAGAGTGGGGATTGGTGGGTTTTCAAGTTCAAAGCTTGAGCTTTTTACTCTGTAGGGTGTGGCAGGGGGAGGTGGGGTGCTATTAGGGCAGTTGGAGTGTTCTGTGGGTGGAGTCTGGTGGGTCGTGTTCCTCAGGGGAGGGGCCTGGTCACTTGTGGGCCTCAGAGTCTTATACAGTGTACTTCTATTCCTATGGATTGTTTGAATTTGGCTCCTTTTAAGTGGCACCAGAATGGTGTTCAAATTTGCTTGTGGTATTTAATTAATGCCATCAGGGTTTGGATTAGCTAAAATCCTGTGAGGTCATCTTTGTTCCATGCAGTAAATTTTATTTAAAATGCTTTTGGGGAGTGGAAATTATTGTTGATTTTGGAGTGTGTGTGTGATCAGGCTGTTGTGGTTATATTTAAAGGGGAGTCCTTGGATGCTAAAAAGCAGGCTGAAATAAGAGCTAAAATTAGATGGTATGTTGAAATAGCTTGAGAATAACTTGGGAGAGTTAAGGAATGAGGCTATGGGTAAACGAGAAAGGCCATGAGTTGGTTGTTGTTGATTCTGGATGCTGGGCACATAGAAGTTCGTTAAGCCATACCCTCTGCCACTTCCTGTCTATACATTTTCCCACAATAATACTAAAAACCATGCTGTATTTTCAGGAACTCTAATGCAAGAGCCACACCAGACCAACAAACATGAAACCACAGAGTCAGCAACCCCCAGAACTGTGGGCACAGGAACTGTGCCCTGAGCCCCAAGAACAATGGGGCACACTGGTTTCATTTCTGGTGATCACACTGCAATTGTGACCACATTTTGTTTAACTGGGATTTGTTGTAACTGTCCATAACAGACCTAGAGAACTGTGACACAGGACCGTTGGCTGTTCATTCGAACAAACTTCAGTTCAAGGGCAGATACTGCCTTTGTAAACTTTGTATGTTACATTATAAACATTACAAAGTATACTTTGTAAACCCTCAAGGCACAGGACTGGCCAGGCCCCAGTCTAAGGAGCTCCATCAGTCAGGCCCCAGCCAGAAGACTTCCCTAATGGCCTGTGTTCTGATGGCTATAACAGCCATTTCAGCCCTTCAAGGTGGGAAAGTGGCCAGGTATTCCCTCCCCACCACTTCCCTAATGGCCTAACTGCTATAACTGCTATTCCCAGCCCCAAGGAAGGAGTATGGCCAGGCCCAATCTCAAAAAAAAAAAAAAAATCCCACCAATCCCTGAGTTTGCACCAAGATAAGGCCATATAATCCCTCTAGTCACAGGCCACCCTGGAAAGCTCCACCCTCACTCCCAAGAAACTCCATATATAAACCCTGCATCTTGCCCAGTTCTCTGCTCCTTTCCTGAGCGGAGGGAGGCAGCCTCCCTCCAGGGTTTTCCCTCCTAATAAATCTCTTGTGTGAGGTCTGTGGTGTGATGTGACTTTGTTGTATTCCTTGGCTCCTGACAGACAGGATACCTGTCCTATGCAAGCTGTATCACTTACAAGGACCATACCCCAGCAGCATCTTGAGACCAACTGTGGGCCCCCTTCACTGGTATAAGTAAACACAACCTTTCTAGCCCTCTTCCTGCCTAGTGCTTCATTCCAGCAATTTCTATGAGTCTCAGTATTCCTTGGGTAAGGCTGCTGGGTAAATATATACACTGTCAAATTAAATCTGAATTTCAAAAACACAACAGACACTTTTGAATACACCTCAAATGTCATAGGGAAGAAATTCCACACCTTTTATTTCCACGTGCAGAACCTGACCGCCTTGTTCTTGGAGCTCTGAGATGTTGAGAACCACAACAGGTTAGTCAGTTAATTAATAAAGGGTATTTTCCATATTTATCTGATTCAATCTTATTGAAATTCTTATTTAGCTTTCTTCACAAGAGAAAAGGGCTCAATTTTACTGAGGAAAACAACTCTATTAAAATACTTGTATTTACAAGACTTTTTTTTTTTTTAAGAAAAATAAAATATACATTGTGAGAGATGTTAAAAAGTTGGGTTTTTTGTTTGTTTGGTTTTTGTTTTAAAAAAGCAGCTGGCCCGGCCACACTGCCTCCTGACTTTTACTGTTATTTAACCATTTGTGATTTTTGAGACAGGGTGTCAATCTACGCCTAAACGGGTGGGTGGAATCTCTTAGGGCTTCCTGCCGCTACCTAAGTATGGGAGTCAGAGCTTTGTGCCACGTTGTCGCCTTCCAGCTACCTAGCAAAGTAGGAGTCATCAGACTTAAGAGTAGACTAGCTTGGTCACGATTTACCAATCTGAGATGCTGTGTCTCAAGATGATGGAGTTCACTTAGTGACTTTTCGGGCTCCCATTCCTGTCAGGAGTGTTAATGAATTCGGTGTTCCTGCTGAGGTGTCTGTCTCATAGCATACAGGTACAGCAGAGCCCAGTAAGACCTCCTGATGATTATATTCTTATTTTTTATTCATTTTTAAGAATTTCAGGGCTGGTGAGATGGCTCCGTGGGTAAGAGCACCCGACTGCTCTTCTGAAGGTCCAGAGTTCAAATCCCAGCAACCACATGGTGGCTCACAACCATCTGTAATGAGATCTGACACCCTCTTCTGGTGTGTCTGAAGACAGCTACAATGTACTTACATGTAATAAATAAATAAATCTTTAAAAAAAAAAAGAATTTCAATTGGTGGTGGTGACGTATGTCTTTAATCTCAGCACTGAGAAGGTAGAATCAGGCAGATATCTGAATTCAAGGCCAGCCTGGCTTATAGATTGATTTCTAGGACATCCAGGATTACACAGAGAAAACCCTGTTTCCAAAACTCACCCCCTCCCAAAAAAAAAAAAAAAACTTTTTTCAGAACTCATTATTTCTTCCTTGCACAAGATTTGTTATTCATATATCCTTAATATCACTCTATGTGTGATGTTCTTTTACAGTATGGTTCAAAATATGGTGCATATACTATCAGTATACTCATCACTTTCAAGCTTGTTGAAAATATTTAAATAACTGGAAATGGAAAGGAGCAACCAAAATAGCTCGGTCAGAGGGGGAGGGGCAATTGTGGTCACCAATCCTGATGATTTGCTGTCAATCACAGGTCCCACATCCTGGAAAAGAGAGAACTGATTCGCACAAATTATCTTTCAGCCACCACATGTATGCTGTCAATGTGCCCCCCCAACACACACACACACACACACAGAGACAGAGAGACAGAGACAGAGAGAGACAGGGAGAGAGAAAGAGACTCAGAGAGAGACAGAGACAGCACACACAGAGAGACAGAGACACAGAGATGGAGGCATGTATGTGATTAAAAAAGACTAGTTCACAAAATATATAAGAAAAACAATCCTCAGTAATAAGAGAACAACCCAACAGAGAGTGGACAAAGGTTTCAGCATATATGTCACCAATGGGATTCCATTTATATGAAAATCTTGTGTGTGTGTGTGTGTGTGTGTGTGTATGAGGACTGAACTCAGGTCATTAGGCTTCTGCAGCAAGGGTTGCCTCCTACTAAGCCACCTTGCAGACGTGAAAGTCTTGATTATATACATAATTTACCATTCCATTTAAAGAATTGGCCATTTGGGAAGGAGGGCGTATGATAGGATTACCAAGAGACAAGAACGAAGCCTCTAGGGTGACAGTAGGGTATTTCAGGTATGTTGACTGCCAGATATAACATTTTATACTTTGTATATGTGAAGTGTGTTGTGTGTCTTCTAAACCGTGATAAGTTTGTTTTGGAAAGTAAATTCTGGCTCAGAAGCATGGCACTGTGTACAGGGTGGAGGGGGCAGGATCGTAGTTAGTCCTGTCAGGCACTGTCATCCAGTACAGGGGAGGGCGGCCTGGTTTTTGCTTTGGTTTGGTTTTCTACTAGAAGCACAGTTGCATCATTAGGAGGATAAAATAAAAGTTCATGAGAAGAGTGATGTAAGGAGAGAAAGAGAGAGATGTGCTGGTTGCTTATCTGGCCCACGACAATTCAACACTTGCCATGTTTCATCACGACAGGAAATAAAAGCTTGGGATTGCTGTGCATCCAATTGGTAGTGACAATGTGCTGGCTCATTACTCAATTCTCTGTACTGATTTGTTAGAGGGTGTTGTCATCCCCACAGGTTTTCAACACTCAGTGAAGTCATTCATTCTCAGTCCATTGTTTTGGAAACTCGAGCGATGATCAGTTGGCTTCATGGGAGAGCCTGCTCGCAATGATGTAGTGCCAACAGAAGCTATTTCCAGCACAGTAGTTCTCAACCTGTGACCGCTTTGGCAAACCTGTCTCCGAGAATACTCACAATGTGGCTCATAACAGTAGCAAAATTGCAGTTATGAAGGGGCACCAAAAATAGTTGTATGGTTGGGAGTCATTACAACATGAGGGTTGAAGCATTTGGAAGGTCGAGAACTACTGCTCTAGCAAGTTTTAGCAATTTCTCAGTACCCCTTCTCTCAAGCATCTTCATGGCCAGTCCTTGTCTCTCTTCTTGCCCACCACTTTCTTTTCACTGCAACAACTCAGATTTCTGAGGAGGCTGTATATTGCCTCAGAACTGCTGATTTTACGTTGCTGGCCCCGTTATGCCTTCTGCGTTATGCTTTTGTGGAGCTCTGGTGTCAAGTAATTTCAGAAATGGTCTCGGTGTGTTGGTACGTTCTAGAGTTTTCTGTTCACACACGAACCAAATTATATAGCTGTGATTCTAATTGTCTCTAAGGGGACTTTATTTAATAAAGCCCGGAAAGCAGTGGAAATTTAGGGCGGGGATTGAGAGGACGACTTCCATCAGCCATCGGTCGACTCCTCTTCCTGAAAGTTGACATGTCGGTTTGCCATTGCTATAAGAAGAAAATGTCACAAACTGGGCAGTTTATAAAGGAAGTTTATCTTGCCTCACCACTATCCGAGAGGCTGGGAAGTCGGAGAGCACCACACTGGCATCTGGTTGCTGTCTGGTGAGGGCCTCATACTGTATCGACACTTTGTGGAGAGGCAGAGAGGATCTTGTGGGAGCGCAAGAGATCAGAGGAAGCTGTGCTTGTTTCATAACCTACTCTCATGATAACCGACATTTTCCCACAGGAAGTAACTTACTCCTGCAAGATTAACATTAATCCTTTCAGGAGGATGGAGCCCCATGAGACCCAAACACCTCATAAAAAATCCTAGCACCTCTCCACATTGTTACCCTGGGAAACAAATTTCAACATGAATTTGGGGCACTGTTTCCTATAGAAAGAATCCTTACTCTGCCCTCGAAGGCTGGAAATGTAGGTAAACATCTACACTAGGTCACAGGCTATGCTTTAAAAGAAAGCCATGAGATTAAGCTGCTCTTTAAGGAGTAGACTTTGTGTTCAAAATATAATTTGAGGCGTAAAGTCCAACCATGATACGTTTGCCAGGATTATGGTCTTTTAAACAGAAAATGTGAAATGAAAGATGTTGAAATTATTTATGACTTCAGCTAGGGATTTGGCAAGCTTCAGTCTGTATCTTGATAAATCTTCCAAACACTGAACAGCATTTGTGTTCAACTGAGATAAAACTAGAATTAATAGGATAATGTCATCGGAAAGTGTGTATTACTAATTCTTAATAGTATGTCATTATTTTCCTTGACAGACACATTTAATATCCCGGGAGAGTCATATATGAGGAAATAAGCACCATTGTGGGATCTTATCCTCAAATAGAGCCACCTGTATACACAATGGCCACTTGTATACACAATGACCACCTGCATACACAGCTGTCACATGTATACACAATGGCCACCTGCATACACAACTGTCATCTTTTTCTTTTTGTTAGCTATTTATGTTGCCTCTTTGGAGTTGTCACTTTGTCCAAAGTAATGAACCCCCCCCCCCAAATGTCATAAGTGGCTCCTTTGCACCTACTGGGACAGGGCTGTGCACCCATTAAATCTTCATTAAGTCCAACCAGCAATAGGGATTTGCTTGGAAATTCTCCTAGCTCTGTGAGTTGAAGCAGCAGACTGTATTGGTTTAGAGCTGTTGATAATTGTGTTTCCTGCTCCTAAAAGAAGACCTGGGGGCATGGGTTTGGGTGGAAAGAACGTATGTCTGGAGACATAATTTATGCCAGGAAGATCCATGGCAAGTGAGAAATGTGAGAGAAGTTATGCTAAATATGAAGGAAGGATAAAGCCAACAAGGTCATGAATGATTAGTTTGCCTCTGTAGGAAGTCTGGGCACCAACCTGCTGGAGATCCTGGGGAGACGTTATGCCTCACATCTGAGAATTCTCTGGATGAGGGGTAAGAAGGTTTGGTTCCCTGCTTCCCAACTCAAGTTCTCATTGGTTGAAGGTCATTTCACGTGACACTAAACAGTGCCACCTAATCTCTGTAGGCTTTGCTTTGTTCACTTGGGGCAATGTATATTGCTGCTACGACCGGTCCAGTGGCTGTTCTGTACCAAGGGGTATCAGGAATGTACAAGGGCTGTGAAGTTCTATTTCCATTTTAAGCACCAATCTGACCATTTTATAAGAATGCCTACTTGTTCTGTGTGGCTAGAAACTTACAAGGTCGGTGAGTGTCCGTCAAGCTATATCTATGAGGCTGCAGTGTCCGTCAAGCAGATATAGCTTGACGGACACTGCATCTGCCTTTTAGTTTGTTGTATAAGGTCAGCACTTTATTATTTTTTTTAAAGATTTATTTATTATATGAAAGTACACTGTAGCTGTCTTCAGACACTCCAGAAGAGGGCGCCAGATCTCGTTACGGATGGTTGTGAGCCACCATGTGGTTGCTGGGATTTGAACTCTGGACCTTTGGAAGAGCAGACGGGTGCTCTTACCCACTGAGCCATCTCACCAGCCCCAGGTCAGCACTATATAATCTAGAAAGAATATGTTTCGTTCTGATTGTTCCTCTGCTGAGAGAGAACTCATTACTTTCAGGAGAAAGGGCCAATATTTTTAACATGAGATACCCGTCCCTAATGTTGATTGGGTTTCCTACTCTGCTATTGGTAAGCTTCTTTTTGGACTCTGCAGCTTTGTGTGTGCTGTCTCTCCAGGAATGCTCTACAGAATAATACAGCCTTCCACCACTGGAGACAGTCCTCTGTAGGATAGGATTCTTTTCTTTTCCCTGTCTGGGTCCATATGTCCATCATTGTCACACATTGTCCATGAGCCTGCTAGCATGAAGTGGGTTTCAGGTCCCTGCCATTCCTACAGTAAGGAGTTGATGATAGAATATAAATATTCTGTTATGATTATCACATTAAAAGTTAGCTCTGTAATTTTTATCCTTAGCTATTTATTAGTGGTATGGAACATTGCTCCGTCCTCTGACTTATCACCATCTTTTAAAGACACGATCTTCGCTGCCCTCCATGAAAGATGTCAGACTGTGTATTGGACACAGATCTTTCCCCTGCGTCCCAGTAAACAAAGTGGTTTGGTGATGTTGCTCTTGTTTTATTTCATCTAAAACAAAACACAGAACTATGATAATGGCTCTCTGAACAAAACCACCAAACACTGATGGAAAACAGGACACATTAAGGGCCCAATCTTAAAATCTGTGTCCAAAAGAATCTCCTGAGAGCCTCTATGGTGTGACTATACACCAAATCCCCTTGCTTTCTAAAACTCATCTGGCAGCAACGAGAAAAATGAGGTTTTAAAATATAGGGTCACTTCTAAGCAGAAAATTGAAGGATGTTCTTCCAGTCTGCTCCACATGCAGCCTTAGCACAGGGCTCCTTCCTCTGAAATGGAGGAAGGTTAGCATAGACAGAGAAGTGTTATCTTACTCCTTGGCTGACCGTTTTTAGGACATGAGAGTAAAATTTGTTTTCCAGGACTGGAGATATAGCCAGTGCATAAAAAATACTTGTGGTGCAAGCATGAGATTCCCAGCACTCACATAAAAAGCTGACCAGTGCCGGTGGCCCACCTATAATCTCTGCACTTGGGAGACAGAGATGGGGGAAGATTGACTAGCTAGACAAAAGAAATCAGAAAGCTCTGGTTCAGCAAGCGATTGTGCCTCAGAAAACAGTCATGAAGGAAAATACAGGATACCAGCCTCTAGCGTCTATCTGCAAGTGCACGTGAGCGTGCACACAAAAGTACCCACATACATGCTAATGAACACACACACATACACGTGAACATGCCTCCCATACACATACAAATGAAGAGCATATCCTCGAGCCATATTTTTGTGAACTAAAAGAAACTGAAGTTCATGAGAAAAAGCACAGCAGTGTTCCAGCTCTCAACCGGTCTCCATGGTGTAAGCTGCTTTGCTAGAGTCATTTGTGAACAAATTCCACACAGCTGCACACACTCAAGTTCGAAGACATCTAACATGAGACTCTCATCTCATCTGAAGAGTCTAATTAAACTTCGATGGGATACAGACCACCAGGATTTATCTTTGTCTTCTCTGTCAGCCAACATTCTCTTGTTGCTGTGTCGTATGCTGCCAATTGCCCAGAAATCATGTGCGATTAGCACGAGAATCCATTTGTCTGCTGGTTAGAAGTTTGCACACCCCTGGCAATAAACTGTTAAGACTCAGGAAGCTTCATTTTCCCGTGCTTGTTTAAAGAAGAGGACTCAGCAGTCAGAATTAGTCATGTGACCTGCCTCCTGACCACACAAGCTAGAGTGGTCCTAATCACATTCTTTTAATGATATGGAATTGGAATGGAGAGAACAGGGATAACTAACGGGGTGGGGGACAGCCATTTTAAAAGTTGCTTTTGCTGAAAAGCTATGACCCCTTACTGAGGTCCACAAATAGCTAGAAGCTGGTTGAAAGCTTGCTTCCATCTCCTTCCCTTGGTCACCAACATCCCTCTGCAGGCAGGCATGCTGACCACTTAAGGAGCCCTTGTGGAGACATTACAGACAGACAGCCTGTCTCATTCTGCTTCAAGGCTGAAGGCATGATGAATCACGGCCCTCAACCAACATTTCTACATATTGGCTCGATTCATTATGGGAACAGTGCAAACATGTAACATGCTATTTGACTCCATACATGAGAATTTGAAAATGGCTATCAAGAATTCTGGGAATGGTATTTTAATGTATTTCCCACTCCTGTTTCGATCGGCATAGATAGGCCACCTGCCACTTCTCAGAGAGAACTTGTGGAGCTGCAACTTGGCATCCGACCTGAAGAACTTGCTCATGTCTCTTTACTAAGTTTTCGTAGGTCCTGTCTTCCTAGGAACAATGCCCTCCATTTTACACTGTATATGTTTTTACTTTCTGGAAGCATGAAAGCCAAGTTAGAGTCAAAGTTTCTGATAAGGAAACTGGAGAATCCACTGAGAACTAAAATTACTTCCATCAAACAAGGTTGTTGTTGTTGGTGGTGGTGGTGGCGACAGCAGTGTGCATACTGCACAGACAGGTGTGGAACCATGTGAAGGACGTCCAGTGTCCTGCTTTATTCCTTCAAAGCAGGGTCTTGCTCTGAACCTGGAGTGAAACTTGGTGTCAGCAAGCACCAACAATCCTGTCTTTGCCTCCCCACAGCACTGAAGTTGCATAGTCCCTGTCTGACTTTTTCTATGGTCCTGGATTTGAACTTAGGTCCTTATGCTTGTACAGCAAGCACTTCCTCAGCAAGTCCTCTCCCCAGCTCTCGAGCTTGATATTGATAGTTCTCAGACATGATGCCAAATTCCCTATGGGTTTTATGTCGCATTCCTTTCTTTTACTTTTTATAGTAAAGATTTTTTAAATTGATACAATTTTATTACTTAGATATGTTGATTTTCAATATTATTTCTTTATTAGCAAAGTTTAGACCTGCTCGATAATTTTAAAAGATTCTCCAAATGAGGCACACATGTAGTGGAAGCCTGCAGATCCATAACAGCCCTTTTCCAAGATACCTGGGACACCTTGTGGCCTCTTCCTCTAGGTTTCTCAACATCTACTTTGCCATCCTAATTTTATCCCCTCTCCTTGGTTTGCCTCCCGCTCCCCAATCCTAGATTTACTCCATCTAGGACACAAATCTAGAACTCTAACCTATAATGCAATAAATTAGGTTGATCTCCTCAATGGAGAGCAGGTTCTTTGATGTTGATGCAGTCAATGCTACCAAAAGGAGGAAAAAGAGAATGTGAGCATAGGTCACACAGGTAAGTATCAGGAATATTGATGCCTAACTTTGCACATCCCCATTCCACTCTAGGTGTGGAAAAGAAGTTTCTGCATCTAGAGGCTCTGCACTAACTAGGTCTGAAACACTGCTGTCATTTTATTTGATACAGAGCCTCCTTATGACCTGGAACTCACTGTTAGAACATACTGGACTTAAACTTGAGATGTTTGTCTGCCTCTGCCTCTGCCTCTGCCTCTGCCTCTGCCTCTGCCTCTGCCTCTGCCTCTGCCTCTGCCTCTGCCTCTGCCTCTGCCTCTGCCTCTGCCTCTGCCTCTGCCTCTGCCTCTGCCTCTGCCTCTGCCTCTGCCTCTGCCTCTGCCTCACCGGTGCCAGGATTACAGGCATGTACCTCTGCTCCCAGGTTCTGGGCCACTTTCTTTGCATCTACATCCCATTCTCCTGTTAACAACACTGATTTCCGCTTGTGCCTCTTATTGTCTACTCTTTAATAAAAAGATCATCATTCTTGGTCCCAGTGGGCAATGCTTCCACGTTGTGTGGCCAATGCTCACCCACATTTACTTCTGGCATCAGGCATACTTGACTACAGGCCCCAGGGTCCAACTTAGTGTAGGCTGCACATGATATCTGCAGCAACTTCTCTGACCCATGTGGACCAAAGCACCAAGGGGATACTTAGCAACCATCACATTCAGCTTTCCTCTGCTCTAACCCCCTCTTCTCGTAGGACGTTTCTTCCAGAATCCCACAAATATTTCAAATCCTATATTTGGGCCTTAACACTCATCCTACCTGATGATTATTAAGCCAAGACTGAGTTCCCTAAGCTTGAAGAAATTCTATTACAAAATTGCAGGCGTATGGGACTACATTTCCTACTGTGGATAGATAGGATTCTGGAGTATGTATTATGAAGACTTGGCACATGTTATTTTTTCCACTGACTACACATACCCTCTTTACTTCCTGAGGGTTCCTCCTAGGTCAGCCTAGTGTATTGGAAAAGGCAGAACGAAAGCAGATTTTAATAAGGTTATGCAATCTTTTCCTAGCCCCCCCCCCCCAGTGAGATCGTGTGGTTCTGCTATGAGCTGCTTCTCCCTAAAATTTATCTAAAAATCGAAGTTTCCTTCCTATGAAGAAAAAATATTGGGTGCTGGGAGATAGCCAGTAGTCTGCACCATCCATTCCTTTATTAGATTTTGTCCAGTTGAGACACACAAAAAGTTCTTTTGATTTTTCAATCTTTTCCACATGATCTCAGTGGGTGCTAGGGAAAGATTCTGTGGCCCGATAGAATAGAAGGTAGCTTGCAGTTTCAGCTGGTCAGAAAAAAAATTTTTTTAACAAAGTAGAGTTAGCCACTATTGTGTAAGATTTTGGAGATTTGGGAGGCTGGAGAGGTGGCTCAGAGGTTAAGAGCCTGAGTTTGGTTACTAGCACACACATCTGGCAGTCCATATCTGCCTGTAACTCTAGCTCTGGGGGCGGGGGGATCAGTGCCTCTGGTTTCCATGGATACTTGCACTCATGGGCATGGATCCCCACATATACATATTTTAACAATTTTTTAAATCTTTAATAAAGGCTTGGGAGAGTTTGTATGGACAGATATTTTTATAACCATTTCTTTTTAAGATTAGTAGGGTGTTACACACAGGCCAGCATTTTAGTGGCCAAAATGAACTAACGAGTAGTAGGGAAAGAGAGCCCCCTTACCTTAGCCTCCTCACATGCCTCTCTTAGAATTGCAAGCCTGCTGAAGGCTTGGGGATGGTAACATAAGGAGTCCAAGAAGGAAAGAGTTAAGGAAAGGGGAAAGTGTGTGTGTGTGTGTGTGCGTGTGTGTGTGTGTGTGTGTGTGTGTGTGTGTGTGGTCCTACAGGGTTGGGTAACAGGAAGGCAAAGAAGTCAGGATTGAAAGATGGAACAAACCTGGTTCTCACTATAGAGTTCAACAAATCTATTCTAGCAGTCACTTTTAGTAACTTTTTTTTGTCTAGACTTTTATCTAATCCTTCCCACCTGTCACATCAATTTCCAAATTACCTTTTATATGTATTTTTCTCCATCACATCTCACCAGTCCCTTCTTTCTGTGTGCTTCATGCCCAGCACACACAGTAGCCTGCTCTGCATTTCAAAACTAGTTCCTGTCACTCACTCTTCCCTGGCGACAGAATCCATGCTCCTTGCTTACAGTGGCCCAGAAATGTGCTGCAGGATGGGGCCTCTGGGCCTTGTTGGTTTCACCCTGTATTCTTCAAGGGCACCACAAGCTGCATGTAGTAGGTGCTTCTGATCCTTCTAGCTGCTTTGCTCGAAGGTCTTTATAGCCTTCCCCTCTCTTCCCAGTTAAATGAATCTCCTCAGAGGGTATTAGACCTTCTGTAGTGAAGTGGTTCTGACTTCCTTCCATTTTTTCAGAGACTTACTTCCATATGTGTACCTCTAAGAACATCCATACGAGAATTAACTGATGTGGTGCAGCTTAACTCAGTGGTTAAGAGCATTGGCTGCTGTTGCAGAAGACCTGGGTTTGGTGTACAGCACTCACGGGGTAGCTCACAACTATCTCTGCAGCTCCAGTTCCAAGGGAACTGTACAGTTCCACTTGTACATTCGTGTACCTATACACACATACAATTACACACCACCCCACATACTAAATGAATTTTTAAAAAGGGAATATTCTGTTGAACTATTCAGAACTCGCTTTCTCAACCAAAGATTGTCTCTACAAAGGCAGGCACAACTGGCCCACTTCTGTAGCCGCAGATACTGTAACTGTCTGTCTGGCGCATAGTATGATTTTATTTAAGGCACTGTGCTGGGATGAATATGTAAAGTCCAATCATATGCTTCAGAAATGTGGAGTGAAGAATAAACAGCGCACTCAGGAAGCAGAGGAAGGTTGATCTCTGAGTTCGAGGCCAGCCTGGTCTACATAGTAGGTTCCAGACCACTCAGAACTACACAGAGAGACCTGTCTCAAAGGCAAAAATGACACATTTGTATTTCAGTGAGGCGTGCGTGTAGTTCACCCATCTGGAGTCTTGATACTGAGGCCACTAGCAGCCCTGCGCCTGCGCAGTAGCGGCCGAGGAACAGGCCTACAGGGGGTGGGAGGGGGAAGCGGCCGGTCCTGGCGCGTGTTGATGACGCAATTAGTGTTTGCCTGGTAGCCCGTGGTAACCCGGAGTCTGCGGAAGTGTAGCTGCAGCAGCACCCCAGCTGAGACAGGTGACCTGCAGCTCGGGTGTCAAGCAGCCGCTCCGGGTTATGCGGACCCACGACCTCTGGTGGGGTGAGCAGGTAGGATCCGATCCGCCTTGCCCTGAGGTGAGCCAGTGGGATCCTGTTCGCCTCTGGTTGTCTGGGGCGAGCCCTTGGGATGCTGTCACACAAACTGTAGCCGCAGCATTAGCGCTCAGCACTTGCAGCGACAGTTACCTGCAAAGGTGGCGCTCATGGTAGACGGAAACCACACTGGCCAGTGGAGCGGTGCTTAGAGCTGTTTTCAAAGGTGACAACTGGGCTCGTGTTGATGCTGAATTCAATTCTGATCCCTCGTGCTTTTGTTTTGTTTCCACGTGCAATTAGCGCATTCATTTCAGAAGGGTGTGTTGTGCTCCGTGTGATTTTGAGAAGGCTGCTAGTGATTTCCTAGTTGGTAAAGATTAGGTTGTCCCGTATTGGGAGCTACAGAGAATAATATTGTTTACTGTCGACTTGTATTTTAGATTCCAGGGATTGTGCCCTGCACTTACATTTCATTGCCTCCTTAGTTCGTGCAGTATTATTGCAAGCTATGAACTATTATGTTTGCCTTACAGAGAAAATAACTGAGGCTCAGCTCCATCAAATTGACTGGGTGAAAAATTACCAGTAGCCAAAAGCAAAGGGCAAGTTTAAATTCAAGGTTATGTATGGCTTCAAGGTCTCTCTCCCTCTCCTCTCCTCTTTCTCCCCTTTAAAAATAACCTCCATTAGTGGTCAAATTCCAGGCTTTTTACATTAGTCATATGTGATTCCATACATTTATTCACCCATCTGACCATATGAATTGTGTGTGTACACACACATGCACGTGTGCAATATGTGTATGCATGTGGAGACAAAGGATAATATCAACTGTGGTTTCATAGATGCTGGCCACCGTTTTTTGTTTATGTGTTTTTGAGACAGATTCTCTCACTGGCCTAGAGCTTGCCAGGTAGATTGGTTTAGCTAGCAACTCTTGAAAATGCCTGCCTCTATCTCCCCAGCACTGGAATCACAGACCTGGGTGAAACTTTCCACTCAGGTTCTGGGGACCGAACTTGGGTCCTTGTGCTTACACAGCAGGTGGCTTTCAGCCTGAGCTGCTGCCACCGCAGGTGGTTTTCAGTCTGAGCTGCCGCCACCTCCTCCTCCTCCTCCTCTTCTTCTTCTTTTAAAGATTCATTTATTTATTTTATGTATATGAGTACACCAGTGCTCTCTTCAGACACACCAGAAGAGGGCACCAGATCCCATTACAGATGGTTGTGAGCCACGATGTGGTTGCTGGGAATTGTTTCAATTGTTTCAATTCAGGACCAGTTGAAGAGCAGTTGGTGGTCAGTGCTCTCAACCGCTGAGCCATCTCTCCAGCCCACTGAGCTGCTTCTTAAGCCCCTGTTTTGATACTTTGTAAATATGTTGTAAATTCTCATATTCTTGAAGTTAAAACATCTGGAAATATGTCTTCTTCCTACAGGCACACACGCGTACACACACACACACACACAGAGACAGAGAAGAGTGAAAGCACCCTTATCTTTAATTGTGACATACATGGAAAATGATGTTGCTTTGTAAGTACCTTCTATTCAGAGATCCAAGAAATGAGTGATTTTACGTTTGCCCCCCTTTTTTTCTAGTAATATAAATATCAATAAATAAATCAAAGGCATCCAGTGGTTTTCTTGCCTTCTTTCTTCTGGTATGCATTCACAAACATCACTTGTCCTGTGTTGAAATGTGGTGACTTCTTCAGAACCTTTGCTGTCTCTGACTCTCCTGGTGCTTTGCATTTGCGTCTGCCGGGCTTCTTCCCCCCCCCCCCCCCCCCCCCCCCCCCCCCCCGTGTACCAAAGGACATTTTAAAATCCATTGTTTCTTACTCATTGTTGGATTAACTAAGGCCATTTTTGGTTCAACTTATATTAATAGCATACCCAAAGAAGAAACACCTGGGCTTTCAGTCTTTTCTAAAGGAAGAAAAATTTCTGTGTTCAGAAAGGTGGATTTAAGTTGATAACAAAGAGCTTGATAGGGAGAAAGGAAGAGAAAGTAAACAAGACACCGTTAGGACACAAAGGTTTATGTGATTTTAGCCATTACAACAGGAGTTCAGAAAGATCTCAAGTGTTACATTGATGATATTGGTATTACAAAAAAAAAAAAAAAAAAAAAAGTGACAGGCAACAGTGAAGAGCACCAGAGACCCAGCACAAACCTAAGACCATTCTCCTTCCTTCAACTGCCAAGGTATTTTCACAGATTAAGCCCCCCCACCCCACCCCCTTCTTTCATCTCAGCTTTCCCTAACCTGCTTGACCTGGGGAACTCAAGCCTCATCCCCGCCCTCCTCCTCCTCGAAATCACCCTGCTCCCTGCTCATCAGCCGTGACATCCTGGCACTGCTGGTACTCAGACACCAGGTCATTCATGTTGCTCTCCGCCTCTGTGAACTCCATCTGGTCCATGCCCTTGCCCGTGTATCAGTGCAGGAAAGCCTTGCGCCGGAACATGGCAGTGAACTGCTCTGAGATGCGCTTGAACAGCTCCTGGATGGCAGTGCTATTGCCAATGAAGGTAGCTGACATCTTGAGGCCACGAGGAGGGATGTCACACACAGCCGTCTTGACGTTGTTGGGGATCCACTCCACGAAGTAGCTGCTGTTCTTGTTCTGCACGTTGAGCATCTGCTCATCCACCTCCTTCATGGACATGCGGCCATGGAAAATGGCGGCCAGGGTCAGGTAGCGGCCATGGCGAGGGTCGCAGGCAACCATCATTTTCTTGGAGTCGAACATTTGCTGGGTCAGCTCGGGCACTGTCAGGGCTCGGTACTGCTGGCTGCCCCGGCTGGTCAGAGGTGCAAAGCCTGGCATGAAGAAGTGCAGGCGTGGGAATGGCACCATGTTCTCAGCCAGCTTGTGCAGGTCTGTGTTCAGCTGGCCTGGGAAGCGCAGGCAAGTGGTCACTCCACTCATGGTGGCTGACACCAGGTGGTTGAGATCGCCATAGGTGGGTGTGGTCAGCTTCAGGGTGCGGAAGCAGATGTCCTACAGAGCCTCATTGTCGATAGAATAGGTTTCATCTGTGTTCTCTACCAGCTAGTGCACTGAGAGGGTGGCATTATAGGGCTCCACCAGAGTGTCAGAGACCTTGGGTGAGGGCATGACGCTGAAGGTGCTCATGATGCGGTCTGGGTACTCCTCTCTGATCTTGCTGATGAGCAGGGTCCCCATGCCTGAGCCAGTGCCTCCCCCCAGTGAGTGGGTCAGCTGGAAGCCCTGGAGACAGTCACAGCTTTCTGATTCCTTCCTCACCACGTCCAGGACAGAGTCTACCAGCTCGACCCCCTCTCTGTAGTGGCCCTTTCCCAGTTATTTCCTGCACCTCTCTGGCGGAACACAAAGTTGTCTGGCCTGAAGATCTGGCTGAATGGTCCCGACCTCACTGAGTCCATGGTGCCAGGCTCCAGGTCCACTAGGATGGCCCGAGGTACATATTTGTTGCCAGCAGCTTCATTGTAGTACACATTAATTCTCTCCAGCTGCAAATCACTGTCGCCATGGTAACTGCCAGTGGGGTCGATGCCATGCTCATCGCTTATCACCTCCCAAAATTAGCCCCGATCTGGTTGCCACACTGGCCCGTCGGGATGTGCACGATCTCGTGCTTGGTGCTGGCTGTAGAAGGGGTGGAGGCTCTTGCCCTCGGAGCACTGCATGGACAGAGGGCTAAGGAGCGCAAAAGACCGTCTGCCGGGCTTCTTGTGGATCATTTTCCATTGCCTCCAGTGGACAGTAAGGCACAATAATGAAACTGCAGATCTCATCAATAGAGGTCTAGATTTTACACCCTGGCTCTTTTGCTTAGTAGGCACCTTGAATCCTAGGCAAAGTGCCTGACCCCTCTACACCTCAGTTTTCTTGTTGGTCAGTTGGGAGCAATAGGATTGCTTAGATGGGTGTTATGAAGACACAGTGAGTTCCCGTGAAGAAAAGCCAGGGGCAGTACCAGATTCCCTACAAGGACCAGCTAAGCACTTTCTGACATTGTTGTCTGGTCTTGGCTTTCCATCTTTTGAAAATGACACTCTTGTTATTTGGAAACTGTTGTTCTTTGAAAAACATTTAATAAATGTGTGGTGTTTACCAGAGGATTGAGTGCCTTGACTGGGATCCTGCTATTTTGGAAGTGACCACTTGTTAAACTTTCCTTCGTTGTGTCTTTGCTATACAATAAACATTTTGCTTGAGGAGATTTGAAACATTCACTCTTTAGAAAGTTTATTTGTAAGCCAGGCAGTGGGGGCACACATCTTTAATCCCAGATTCAGGAGGGAAAGGCAGCTGAATCTCTAAGAGGCAACTCTGGCCTACAGATTGAGTTTCAGGACAGCCTGAAACCCTGTCTTGGGGGAAAAAAAAACAGCACAAAAGGTCTGTGTATTGCAGTTACCTATTTCTGATTGTATGCAAGTGTTTGTGAGATACTGGATATACTGACTTCAGAGAACAAACAACTTGTGGGAGTCACCTTTCTCCTTCTACAATGTGGGTTCGAGGGATGGGATTCAGGCCACAACTTGGTGGTTAGCACCTTCACCCGATGAGCCATTTTGCCAGCCTAAAGTATTGTACTTTTGTGTAATGGACTGTTGAATTTCCTCTTAATTTTAAGGTTATTTCAGTGTTGTCTGGTGGAGATACTGCAGAAGTATGTGCGTCATTACAGGCATGTAAGGATTAGTATCTCCTTCAAAAACCGCCTTTACATACCACTCGAACGCATAGCCCCCAGAGTAGCTTTCTTTCCCTCCTTTCAAGGGACTAAAAATTCTTTTAACCCAGAAAATAAAGCTCAGGCATGGTGGCAAACACTTATAATCCTTACATTCAAAAGGCTGAGGCAGGAGCATTGCTAGTTATGGGCTACATGGCAGGTTTCTGTGTAAAATAAAAGTGATATAATCCCTCTTGTGAAAATGTTAAGCTGTGTCCTCTCCCCATTCATGCTGGGTATTTTAGACCAAGGCCGGCTACAAGTTAAATGTTGATTCCTGTGGTCCCTGCTTAGAAACTTGAGAATGAGTTAAGACTCATGCTTATAATCCAACTTGCTTTGAAGATGTATTCTGTGGGTTTTAAATGCTTATTTTTTATTTTATGTATGTGAACTAGAACATACATAAGCTAAAAATTATTACTGCTTTAAGTTCTTTAAGTTGAGTGGTACCAGGCACATGTGAATCTGCAATGTTATCTCTAGAACTTTATCATCCTCAAAAGAGATGCTGAACACACTGAATGATAGCTTCCCACCCACCCTCCTCTCTCCCTCACTCCACGTGTCCTCTGTTCCAGCTCTGCTGTGTCTGCTAACTCCAGAGATCTTAGTTGATGAAATCCTGCCATATCTGCCCACTTCTGACTGTTATATTTCACCCAAAATGTTCTCAGAGCTTAATCGTGCTGCAGCATATATCAGAATCTCATCCCTTTTAAGGGATAAATACTATTCCACTGTATGGGTAGATCATGCACTGTACTTTTGGGGAGTATTGAGGTTGGCATGAGCCTACTTCTTAGTGACTGTTTCTGAGCTGGCAGACGGTGTGGATAGAGATGCCAGCTGAAGTGATACTGTTTTGCATTGTGGACACAGTGTCTGGTGGACAGAGTTAAGTTGGAGTTGAAGCACAGACTGTAGTGTGATATGGAGTCTAAAAATAGTAAAGAAAATGCCAGTGGTGATGACATCACCTGCTGTTCTGTTATACAACATTCACACATGCTTCTAGGCACTTTGCCCATGAAATAAGAACTTTTTTAGTTTCTATTTTATACATGAAGAGTTTTGTAGCATAGGCAAATTGAGTGGATTATTAAAATTACAAAATTAAAATTAGGTGGCAAAAGTGGATTCTGAAGTTGGGCTCTCTGGCTCCAAAGCTCATTTATCCCTAGATTTGGTCAATACTGACTTTATAACAGAATTGCTATGCTTTTTGCCTGCCTTCTCCTTTTCACTGTACATAACTTCCAAATTCATTGGGCAACGCAAGAACCAACCCACACTCCGAGTGGACACCCAGAATCTAGTTTGCATGGGCCAATCACATCCACAGGGAATTCAGACAACATTGCCACAACTGAGTCTTAATTCTTTCAAAGCCTTATATTTGAACACTGTGTAGTTCCCACACTCAGAGCCCTGTGGAAGGAAGCCTTTTGTTCTTAGCCTTGATGAGCATCACAATGGGTTCTGACAAACTCATTTCACAGCTAATTTGTTACTCTATGATTTCTGAAGAAATTGTTGTGAAGTAGCATTTATGTTTTTATTATCAGCCGCATTGTGATTTCTCTTGGCTCTTCATTTGCTTACACTTTATTTCTTTGACATTTGCAATTGAAGGTCCAGTTTTGGAAAGCAGTGGAAATTAAGATGTGTTTGCTCTATTTTGGCATGAAAGGCAAATCAGGTTGGTTGTTGTTGTTGTTTTTACCAGTAATATCAGGCCTGTGTCACAGTATTCTGTACATTTGGAGGTCTGAGCTGTCTATTATATCTGGAAGATGGAGATTCTGTTACCCTTTGTTAAACATCTAAGAATCTCAAGACCAAGATGCTCAGTTATCTGCCTGTATTCATGAATCCATTTTGCAAAAACTAATTCCAGCATGCTGTGTTCCGGTGAGCCATCCCATAAGAGGAGCCTCCAAGTTGTTTACTCACGTGTAGGTGTCATTTTTCCTGCAGTGATGCGTGACCTGTATTAGATTGCAGAGAGAAGGAACTGGCCTCAGAGATAATTGGATTAAAGTGGCCTGGCTTTGACATTGGCCCTAGGTGTGAGTGAGGAATCTGGACTTATTTCAGAGTTCTGCCTCAAGCAACAACGTAGACACTAGTGGCATCTACTAGGAAAATGTGGGACCAGGGACATAGGCTTGAAGCTTTAGAGCAGGGATCACGTTGTCCGGTGAGTAAGATTTGAAGCCAGAGCTATAGGACACAGAAGTCATAGTTCATTTAAGAAGTGAGGGAAGAAAAGGCCAGAGGTAGAAAGAGGAGAGAATGTAATCACAGATCCTAAAAGAGGAGAGACACTTGAAGGGAGGGAGCTTGGTCAGTGCCATAATTCCTCAAGATTAAAAGACAAGAAAACCCCTTGAATTTGTTCTTGAGGAAGTAATTTGCCTCCATTGTGGGACTTCAGTGGTCTAGTAAGATGTGAGCAGAGACTAGTGGGCAGAAAGGGGTTGAGTAGTGGACTAAAGAGAATAGTCAGAGAGAGGTGTGGGAGAGAGAGTCTTTTGTTCATTTGTGGGGTTTTGATCAAAAGATTGTAGCACTCTCAGATTAAAAACAATGCTGGGGAAGGGGAGGATGTTGAAGTGGAGGATTCAGGGGTCTTAGATGAATAATAACTCAAGAACCCTGAGGGCCAAACAAGATTCTGTCCACAGCAGAAACCATAGTCAGGCTGTGCTCAGGTGCAAAGGACACTTCTGTCCTGAGAAGAGAAAGGAGGGAAGAGATGAAGATGAGTTCCTGTGGGCTCAGGGGTAGAGCCCTTGTTGGGCCGGTGGGAAGCCCTGGGTTCAAGTCTTAACACCGAGGTTGGGGGAGGGGGCTGGGGAGGAAAGAGAATGGCAGAAGCTCTTACCTTATTGCAGCAGAAGGGTTTAAGAGATGCAAATGGATGCTGATATGGATGTTCCTCCAGTGAGTTAGGAATGGAAGATAGAGTGAAGTTTATAATGATTGTTGAAGGGAAAGGCCTGGAACTGCAGACACAATTCTAACACTCTCTTCTCATGTTGAAATTTTTGAATATGCAGAGGCAACCATTCTTGCGATTGTGTTACTTACTTAGGTTGTGTTCTCCATAGGCTTAGTTGGGAGTTAAAAGTTGGATGATTCACTGAGGGTTAATTTTATAGAATAGTTGTGTTAGAAGAATGAGAAAAAAAAACAGGAAAATTGAAGCTAATTTATTATGTGAGTAATAAAGAAATAGATAATTGGCCCCTGTGCCCCCAGTGAAATGGTTCAGAGGGTGAAGGTGCTCGCTGCCAGGCCTGACAGCTGGGGTTGTCCCCTGACCCACATAGTAGAAGGACATAACCAGCTCCTACAAGTTGTCCTCTGACCTCCACATTGCGTGCCATGGCGGCCCCTCCAAATAAAGAAATAAGAGAAAAAAGAAAAGAAAAGAAAAGAAAAGAAAAGAAAAGAAAAGAAAAGAAAAGAAAAGAAGCGAGGTATGAGCTGCACTGTTTAAAGAACACCATGGAATCTGGATTCTTGGTGTCAGGAATGCTTGTTTCTGACTCTAGGTCACCCTGTCCTGTGTATTGTAGGGTGTTTAGCAGTAGCACCCCTGGCTTCTGCGGTCTAGGTGCCAGGAACAGCTCTTTGACTATTCAGTGTTCAGTGATGTCTTTGAATATTACCAAGTGTTAAAGGACTGTCACCAAGCCAAATTGCCACAATCTCCATAAGTTCACCCGTGCCCACTTGCATAAGATAATCACAGCTGGGCCTGAGGACTTTTGACTTTTCATCATAGAAAAGGGGGCAGGACCCTCACAGGACCCTCATCTGAGCAGCTAGCCATTCCTCTGAGCCGGCTGAATGCAGTTTTGCACTAATTGCCCAAGGCCTTGAGGAGGGGCTAGAGGAAACATACTAGGGGAGGTGCTCCATCCATGCAACCACAGCAGCAGCAGCATGCATGCTGGGTACAGACCTCCTGGTGTGTCTGCTTTGGGGATATCTATGCTCCTGCCTGTAATTCCTCACCAGTTGTTCTCTAAGTGTGGTGGCTTGAATAGGTTTGGGCCCCCTAGACTCATGTGTTTGATTGCTTTGCCCACAGGAGTGATGTTATTAGGAGGTGTGGCCTTATTGGAGCGGGTTTGTGACTGTGGGGGTGGACTTTGAAGTCTCCTAGGCTTTAAACTTTGCCCAGTATGGGATTCCAGTCTCATCCAGGCTGCCCTCAGATTCAGATGCAGAACTCTTGGCTCTTCCAGCACTATGTCTGCATGCTGCCATGATGATGATGAACTAAACCTCTAAAACTATAAGACAGCCCCAATTAAATGTTTGTCTTAGGAGTTGCCGTGGTCGTGGTATCTCTTCACAGCAATGAAACCCTAACTAAGTAACCCCAATAGACTCATTGGTTCCCAGAGTGAACTTCAGTGGAATTGTACCTGGCTTCTTGCTGGGACTGAGTGTGTGTGTGTGTGCGCACGCGCGTGTGCATGTTGGGAGGGTGTTTAAGTTACCTTCAAGGAAGGAATTTTAGCAACACCAAACATCTTTTGAAAGACAAAGTCACTCCAAAGTCACTCTTAGTTAGAAGCCACCTCCTTAGTTACAGGGAGTAAATGGATTGGACACAGTGGTATATCTAAGAGACTGTTGTAGCCTGCCCTTGGATCCCTTTATCCTAGCTGGGCTGTCTTGTCTGGCCTCAGTGAGAGAGAAAGCCCTTATTCCTGATGAGACTTGATGTGCCAAGGTGGGTTGATTCAGGGAGGGGGCGCTCCCCTTCTCTGAGTGGAAGAAGGATGGGAGGGTGGGACTTGGGGGAGGTGAGCTGCAATCGGGATGTAAAGTGAATAAATAAATAATGAAAATCTTTATTCAATTGAATGTGTGTTTGTGTGTGGGGGAGGGAGAGGGAGAGGGAGACAGACTGGTATATCCCTGTGATAGTAGACAGGCTGGTGGGGAGAAGACTGGGATTGGTATCAACAGTCATCATGCATTCCGTTGGGAGAAAAGAACAGAAACCAGAGCTTCCAGTACCAGTTAGCACTTCTGTTTCCTGGGGTAGTGACCATGGCTCAGTGTGCCTTCCATTAGCTTTTCTGGTAGTTCTGTTGAAAAGTTCTGTTTATTAATTGTCTTAATTGGATGTAATACCCCTACATGGCATTTGAGGATATGCTTTGGCACAGATCTATGTACACCTTAGAAGAGAAGCCTCAACTAGGGAATTACCTCAATGAGATTACAGAAGTCTGGGGGAGCATTTTTATAATTTTATTTATTTATGTACTTATTTGCCTCCCAAATGCTGCTCCCCTTCCAGTCCCTCCCGCATAGAGTCTCTCCCCCAACTTCTTCCCTTCTCCTCTGAGAGGGTGGAGCCCAATCTGGGTAACCTCCCATCCTGGCACACCAAGTGTCTGCCAGATTAGGCACATCCTCTCCCACTGAGTCCAGACAAGGCAGCCATGAAAACTGAGCTGCCTGTCTGCTTCACATATGCCGGGGGAGGGGGCATTCGTTCCAGCCTGTGTATGTTCTTTGGTTGGTAGCTCAGACTCAGAGCTTCCAGGAGTTCAGGTTTGTTGATATTTTTGGTCTTCCTGTGGGGTTTCCTTCCCCTTCAGGGCTTTCCATTCTTCCTCCAACTTTTTCATAAGTGTCCCCAATCTTCATCTAATGTTTGGCTGTGGGTATCTGCATGTGTTTCAGTCTGCTGCTGGGTAGAGCCCCTCAGAAGACAGTTATGTTAGGCTCCTATCTGTAAGCAGAAGAGAATATCATTAATAATGTCAGAGCTTGGTACTTGCACATGGGATGGGTTTTGAGTTAGGCTGCTTACTGGTTGGCCATTCCTTCAGTCTCTACTCCATCTCTACATTTCTTTTAGACAGGACAAATTTTGGGTCAAAAGTTTTGTGGGTGGGTTGGTGTCCCTATCCTTCCATTGGGGGTCCTGCTGGCTATAGGAGGTGGCCTCTTCAGGTTCCCCACTGTTAAGATCATCTGCATTAACTTCTGGGAACCTTCCCTATCCCAGGTTTCTGGGACTTCCTAGAAATTCTCCCCTCCCCACCCACAACAGCTGCAGATTTCCATTCATTCTCCTGGCCCTCTGAGCCTCTCTCCCGTCTCTCTCTAAACCTGCCCCTGCCCCCCCCACCCCCAGTTCTCTCCCTCCCCATGCCTCCTATGACTATTTTGTTTCCCCCTCTAAGTGTGATTCAAATATCCTTGTCTGGGCCTTCCTTCTTGTTTAACTTCTTTGGGTCTGTGGGTATATCATGGGCATTCTGTACTTTTTGGGCTAATATTCACTCATTAGTGAGTACATACCATGCATGTCATTTTGGGTCTGGGTTACCTCTCTCAAGATGATATTTTCTAGTTCCATCAACTTAACTGCAAAATTCATAAAGTCCTTGTGTATAATAGCTGAATAGTATTCCATTATATAAATGAACCACACTTTCTGTGTCCATTCTTCAGTTGGGAGACATCTGGGTTGTTTCTAGTTTCTGGCAATTATGAATAAAGCTGCTATGAACATAGTGGAGCATGTGTCCTTATAATATGGTGAGGCATCTTTTGGGTATATGCCTAGGAGCAGTATAGCTGGGTCTTCAGGTAGAAATATTTTCAATTTCCTGAGAAACTGCCAGATTGATTTGCAGAGTGGTTGTCCAAACGTTGCAATCCCACCAGCAATGGAGGAGTGTTCCTCTTTCTCCACACCCTTGCCATCATGTGCTGTTGCTTGAGGTTTTGATCTTAGCCATTCTGATTGATGTAAGGTGGAATCTCAGGGTCGTTTTGATTTGCATTTCCCTGATGACTAAGGATATTGAGCATTTCTTTAAGTGCTTCTTGGCCATTTGATATTCCTCAGTTGGGAATTCTCTGTTTAGCTCTGTACCCCATTTTTAATTGGGTTATTTGGTTTGTTAGACTCTAACTTCTTGAGTTCTTTATATATTTTGAATATTAGCCCTCTGTTGGATGTACAGTTAGTGAAAATTTTTTCCTAATCTGTAGGCTGCTGTTTTGTCCTATTGACAGTGTCCTTTGCCTTACAGAAGCTTTTCAGTTTCATGAGGTCCCATGTATCAATTGTTAATCTTAGAGCCTGAGCCATTGGTATTCAGTTCAGGAAACTGTCCTCTGTACCAAAGTGTTCAAGGCTATTTCCCTCTTTCTCTTCTATGAGATTTAATGTATCTGATTTTATGTTAAGGTCATTGATTCGATTGGACTTGAGTTTTATGTAGGGTGATAAATATGGATCTATTTGCTTTCTTTTACATGCAGACATCCAGTTAGACCAGCACCACTTGTTGAATATGCATTCTTTTTTTCCATTTTATGGTTTTGTCTTCTTTTTCAAAAATCAAGTGTCCATAGGTGTGTGCGTTTATTTCTGGGTCTTCAATTCTTTTCCATTGATCAACTTTATCTGTTTCTGTACCAATACAAAGCAGTTGTTAATCACTATTGCTCTGTAATACAGCTTGAAGTCAGGGATGGTGATTCCTTTAGAGGGTTTTTTTTTTTTTTATTGTTCAGGATTATTTTAGCTATCCTGAGTTTTTTGTTCTTTTCCATATGAAGTTGAGAATTACTCTTTCAAGTTCTGTAAAAAAATGTGTTGGAATTTTTATGGTGATTGCATTGAATCTGTAAATTGCTTTTGGTAAGATGGCCATTTCATTATTTTAATTCTACTGATCCATGAGCATGGGAGACCTTTATATCTTCTGATATCTTCTTCAGGGAGTTGAAGTTCTTGTCATACAGATCTTTTACTTTCTTGGCTAGAGAGTTACACCAAGATATTTTTATTGTTTGTGGCTATTTTGAAGGTTATTGTTTCCTTAATTTCTTTCTCTGCCCATTTATCATTTGTATAAAGGAGGGCTGCTGATTTGTTTGAGTTAATTTTATATCTAGCTACTTTGCTGAAGCTGTTTATCAGCTATAGGAGTTCTCTGGTGGAATTTCCGGGGTCACTTATGTATACTATCATTTCATCCATGAGTGGTGAAACTTTGACCTCTTATTTTCCAAATTGCATTCCTTTGATCTCCTTTAGTTGTCTTATTGCTCTGGCTAGAACTACATTGAATAGATGCAATTGAAGTGCTACATTGAATAGATAGGGAGAGAGTAGGTAGTCTTGTCTTGTCTTTTAGTGGGACTGCTTCAAGTTTCTCTCCATTTAATTTAATGTTGGCTATTGGCTTTCTTTTATTATGTTTAGGTATGTGCCTTGAATCCCTGCTATCTCCAAGACTTTTAACTTGAAGGGGTCTTGCATTTTGTTACAGGCTTTTTCCGCATCTAATGAATTTATTGTGTGATTTTTGTCAGTGGTGGTACATGGCTTTAATCCTAGCACTCAAGAGGCAGAGGCAGTTGGATCTCTGTGAGTTCAAGGTCAGCCTGGTCTGCAGAGGGACATTTTTTAAAAAATGAATGATGTAGACCCTTGTGGGAGGTTACATCCCTAGTCATGAGCTGTATAAGAAAGAAGGCTGTGAAAGCTAGTGAATGTTTTCTCTGCTTTAGTTCTGCCTGGAGCTCTTGCCTTGACTCCTCAGTGATGGACTATGACACAGAGTGTAAGCTAAATAACCCATTTTTCCCCTTCTCAAATCAATTTTGGTTACATCATTTATCATAGTGCCCAAGGAGCTAACCAGGAGAAGGTTGCTCAGTGTTTCCTGGAGCAGCCACTTCCCTGACTTGTGCCTAGACATTCATGAGATTATCTGACTTGTTTTTATAACTTTTGGGTACTTCTTTTTCTCTCCGTGTCTTTTTGGCCTGACTTTGTACACCATTGGCTCAAATGCATAATTTTCCAAAAAGTTGTGGTTGCTGTGATAGAGAGATTTTATATTTTAGAGCCTTTTTATTGCATTTGGATATCTGATTATGAAGTAGGAGAAATGACAACGGATCCCAGTTTTTAAACTTCTTGAAACATTCTGTTTCTCCCTTTACCATTCTTCTGTCTTTCCTGCTTATTGTTTTATCTTTATTCTTCATGGGCCATTTTGTGTCTATGTATTGCTGATTGAAAACTAATGACAGTGGACTCTAAAGGTCGTGATGGTGGTGGCCGCAGAGGTGGTGGTGGGTGTGTGTTTCCAGTGTGCACCACAGTGTGCCAGTGTGAGCCACCAGGCATTGTCAGAGATCACAGGACAACTTTTGAGAATTGGTTCTCTCCTTCCCCTGTGGATCCCAGGAATCAAACTGAGATCACCAAGTTTCCAAGCATTTTCCTACCTTCATATCCTCCTATCTCCACCTTCAAAGCTCTGGGAGTAGATGTGTCACTACACTGGGTTCATGAGGTACTGTGGCTGACCCCACATTTTACCCTTTAATGGTCTTCCCTATATTGGTTAAGTCCATACTTCTTTTAAAAAGCATCTACAATTTTTTTTTAATTAATTGGCTGGGGTGTGTGAGTGCCATCACATGTGTGAACAGTTAGAGGACAATTTCATGGAGCTGATTCTCTCCTTCCAGCTTTACTTGGGCACTGGGGATCAATCATGCCCGTGCTTCAGTGGCAAGCACCTTTTCCTGTTGTGTATCTCATTATCCCTCATCTTGTTTTTTTTTTTTAATCACATTTCAATTAGTTCAGATAGTATTTTTCATCTAGAAAGTATGATGATTAGCTCAACGCCTTTTCCATTTAAACATTAAAAGCAAAAATACCCCCCAAACTGTCTTTTATGAAGACTCGCTGATGCAAGTCTTGACATTATATCATTTAGGGTTACCACAGGAAAACACATTTTAACTGGACTCCTACCCAGATCCCCATACTGTGAAATAAGATCCTGGGTGATTTTGTTGTTGACACAGGGTCCCTTATTGTCCAGGATAACCTGAAACTCACTAGATAGCAGAGACTGGTCTTGAACTTCATATCCTCCTATCTCCACCTTCAAAGCTCTGGGAGTAGATGTGTCACTACACTGGGTTCATGAGGTACTGTGGCTGGAACCCAAGGCTTTGTGCATGCCAGTCAAGCACTCTAACAATTGAGCTTCATGGCCAGCCCTCTATTAGTGATTGATAACGGTATTTTATGACTTCATTACCACACTCAAATATGAAGATTTCAGCCGGGCGTGGTGGTGCACGCCTTTAATCCCAGCACTCAGGAGGCAGAGGCAGGCAGATTTCTGAGTTCCAGGCCAGCCTTGTCTACAAAGTGAGTTCCAGGACAGCCAGGGCTACACAGAGAAACCCTGTCTTGAAAAACAAACAAACAAAGAAAACAAATATGAAGATTTCTATGAAAAGGGTGAGTTTCTTCCTTCCCTAGGGAAGCTATTTTATACTGAGATGATTTATTCTGATGTTCAGAGTGTGGCATTTCAAAAGAGGTATGGTTTTTTGTTTTGTTTTTTTGTTTGTTTGTTTTTGTTGTTGTTGTTGTTGTTGTTGTAGTCCATTTGCACTGAGTACAGAACATAGATCCCCAACTATGCAGATGACTGGCACTTATACCAGGAAGAGCAACATCCAATCCCAGTCTTCATGACTGCTGTTGCGGAGCCATCTGTGTGCTGGTTGCAGCCATGTTGTGTTGTACCTGTACCTGTAACTCAAATCTAACATTCTCAGTTGATCACATTGGAGCAGATAGATTCATGAGTGCTTCGTCTGTTGTTACTGACACATTGTGTGTGTGTGTTGGGGGTGGTGGTTTGGAACTTGTTATTATCTTTTCTAATACAAATGATGTTCCAGGCTCTGGATGTACCATGGTTATGGTTATGTTGCTTCTAGTCATTTCTTGCAGTGGTTTCAGAAGTAATTTATGCACCAACTTAAGGCCAACACTTCTGTGAGTCCCTGTGGCAGCGTGCCTCTCTGTTTGATCTCCAGGTACAGCTTTTCCATACTTGCAGTGCCTTCGTCCATAGGTGTAATCTGAGAGGGAAATGAGCCATTTAACCTTATATTTAAGATGTCCTAACTGGGATGATGAGATGGCTCAGCAGGTTAAATGCTGATGACCTGAGTTCAGTCTCCATGCTCCACAAGTTGACTTCTAATCCACAGACGCAAATAAAAGTCTCAATGTTAACATGGATCCCAAAGTGTCAGTTACATGTTTAACTCTAAAAGATGATTGAGGAGCTGGAGAGACGACACTGCAATTAAGAACACTTGCTGTTTTTCCAGAGGACCTGCTTCCACCGTCCAGCCCCTGTATCGTAGTTCACAGCCATCTGTAACTCCAGTTGCAGGGCATCCAATGCCCTCTTCTGGCTTCTGTAGCCTCTAGGTATGCATGTGGTACACAGACATGCATGCAGGCAAAATTTCCGTGCACAATTTTTTAATTTGATGGAGATCTTACATAAATATTTAAACTATAATAGATTTCTGATGTTAGAGGTGTTTTTATGAGGTTGGTAAAGAAAGGGCTGGGGATGTAGTTCAAGGGTAGAATTCTTGTTTACATTGCATTGTTGAAGACTTTGGTGTGATCCAGCATAGAGGAAAAAAAATGCTGAGCAGATCTTCATATCTTGCAATGAGTGAAAAAGTCCTTTCCTAAGAACAGGGCGTCCATCTGGAGTGTACATTCGGAATCTCCCTCTGTTAGGAAGCTGTGCCGTGGTGTGTATTTATTCCCACACTCTGCCAGAGTACAGATGCTGATGGTCTGAATGCTTCTGTTGTTTTGAAGGAGCCTTGCTTTTGACTCTATCTGTACAGCCAGTGACATGGTCACCAGATAAATCTCTAGGTGAAGAGAGCTTGTCTCCTTAGTGGCTAAGGAAGTGTATATCCTAGGACAGGAACAGGGGAACCTCTTGCCCTTCCTGTGTAGCTTCCTATAAAGAAGACAAAGAGACTGAGTATAAGGCAGGAAGTGGGGGCTGTGGGGTCAGACAGGGGCCAGGAATGGGGGAGGTATGGAAAAAAAAAAGGTTATTACACATCCTGCAAATTTTGAATGACCAAAATCCCTCACTGTGCTAAGCAGCAAGCTTCCTGCTTGGGAAGCCCCTTTGCAGGTGGCTGGAACTTTTTGCCAGATGCAAGGATTTTTTTTTTTAAAGCATCATTGAAAATAAATGTCCAATTGCAGTAATTGGGAGTAGATCAGTCTTTGATTAGTTCTGGCATTTCATGTTTCTGTTAGGCATACCGATCCTGAAAGTTCAGTACTTTGTTTTAACAAGAACTTCCGTGAGTCCATAGAACATGTGTAAATTTGGGATTAGCAGCACATGTAGGTCACCTTCATTGCTGAGACCAGGAAACAAAAACAAAAACATGGCAATGATAAAGAGCAAGTAAAATTTTCATTGTGTTGTAGAGGATCTTTCAGCCTTTATGTAGGGCCACTCCCTTTCCGAGTGACCATTATGCAGTCATGCACTATTCGTGGCTGCACTTTAACCTGGAACCTATACACTGTATAATGCAGTGGAGAGGAGCCTTGCTCTTTGCTTCCTTTAATGTGAGGCCAAGGGCAGCCTTGGGTGCCCTGTACTGGCTGTGTTGGTGTTTCCGCAGCAGGCTTCCACTGTCCTGGAGTTTGGCAGTTAGGCTGCTCTGGGGGTGGACTGTTCCCTACCCTCCTGGTGGGTGCTGAGGTCACAAGTGTACCCACCACTCCTGGCTTCCTCAGCTGGGTTCTGAGGGCTGAGCTCAGGTCCTCATGCTTTCACGACAAGTACTTTACCAACTGTGCCATCTCTTTAACCAGTTATTCCTAGATTTTCTTTAATTTTATGTATGCAGTGGCTTAAGAGAATCCTGATTGCATGGCTTTGAGGGCAAGGGTTGGTTCAGGTAGCTCAGCTGTTCATTCTATAAGAATTCTCTGAATGTCCTGTTTCCAGTGTGGGTTGTTGGCTGCTCCTAGAGGCTGTCCTTTCCTAGCCCTGGAGTCATTCATCTGAGACTCTGCATCCCCAGCAGCCCCTGCCTCCCCCAGGCCGTGTGTAGTGCTTGCGGTCCACACAGCAGCTTGGAGAAATATGATGATCCAGTTCCAAGCGGGGAGGTGATTGTTTAATTATCATTTTGCCCTGGGGAATTCCAAGCTATAAATGATTGTATGAATTTCTGAGAATATTCACAAATATGAATCTCAGTTACTAATACTGAAGTACCAGCTGTTTGTTATTCTCTGGGAAGTCATTCCGAGATGTTGGGAAGAAAAATATCTGAGACATCACCAATAGTCTTCCTAGATTAAAATTGGTCCAGAAAATTGCTTGACTGCAACAGTGTTACACAAAACTAATAGTATTTGGTGAAATTCTCAAAGTTAATTTTAGAGGCACACAGTGTATTTTCATCATATTTACCTGCATTTTCCTCATGATGCCTCCCATACCAGCCCCCACCCCTTTTCAACTTCAGGTCTTTTTTAAAGAACCCACTAAGTTTAGTTTGTGATGTTCATCTAATTCTAATGGGTATGGGACTACCTACCAGAGTAAGGATGGCCTTCCAGAGAGCCACACTTTTAAAGAAGGCGGAGACTTTCCCTTCTAGAGCTTTCAAGTATCAATGACTCCTCAGGATGGAAGGCCAGGGGCCACTTATGAGTCTGTCCCAGCTCCAGGCTAGAATGTTGCCTGCTGTGAATTCATGAACAAGGCTGTTCTGTCACATCTAGAAGACACTTGCTTAGGCTCAGTACTCTCTGACTTTTAGGGTCTTTCTGTCTGTCGTTGAGCTGTAGACCCTAGGGTTAAGAATTTTGCAGTTCTGCAGTGTTTTCTGATTAGTCTTTACAAAGCATACTTTTGTAGTTACAAGGTTGCAAGGCAAAGCTTCCTTCAGAAAAAAAGGCAACCCAAGAAATTCCAGGGAGCTGTGACTTCGCATGCAGGCTGTAAGCCACATGCCAGCAGGCTGCATGAGGCAGGAACTCTGAAGCCATGGTGAGGGCGAAATGTAAGTTTTCCTACGAAGAATTGTAGAATAAATTGTATCCAGCTTCTGGAAACAGTAAGGGACAAGAAAGAGCCACAAGTCATTTATTTCCCTCTTTCCTCAGTTCTCCTTGGAACAGGCTGGTAGATCTGACCTTATGTCTGGCACCACAGAGGTGTCAGGCATTAGTCACAGCTGCTTCACATGGGATCAGGTACAGGCCCTGCCTGTCCTGTGTCACCTGCTGGCTAGAGATCTTTGCAGAAGTAGCTGACCCTATGTGTGGGTTTGGGGGTGGGTGATCTGTTCAGGCAGCTCAGGGCTAAGCTCCTCTTGGAAATTGTTCTAAACCTTCCGTCACACTAGACTTCTTTCCTTCAGGGGATGATAGATGTAGGAGCCCAGGCTCTGCCTGTTACCTGGAGACAGGCCTTCAGGAGAGCTTGGCCACTCTTGCAAGAGTGTTCAAAGGATCTGTAGAGACTGTTCACCTGCTTATCAGACATTGACTTCTCCATTCAGAGCATGACAGAATTTCTACACCAGAAATCTGAAGGGAAGACATCATCCCAGGCCCTTTTTTTCGTTTCTGAGGAAGCCAACTGCTTTTGACTCCCCTAACTACCCAATCCATGCTCTCTCTTACAGCCTTTGATCCTTGCCATGATTTAGGGAACAGAGTCCACCTATGCTTGGCTGAAAAGCACTTTTCTGGGTATTTAATTTCCCTGTCACTCTTTTTTTGTTTTTATTTTCATGGGGGTGGGGGGAGGCAGGTTCTCTGTAGCCTAGGCTGGCCTAGAACTCATCATGTAGTGCAAGCTAGCCTTAACCTTAAAGAGATCCTCCTACCTCAATTCACAAGTGCTAGAATTATAGGCACCAACCACCACATCCCTCTTTATCCGTATCATTTTAAAATAATAGGTCTACATTTGATTCCAGATTAAATAATTTGTATCAGGGTTTCTCAAGTTGTATACTATGATTTTAAATTCATTATGGTGATATTACATTTATTTTAGGTCTTTTGTTTTTAATATATGGAGAAAAACAAGTTAGCAAATCCAACGTATGGTTTTATGCTTATTACTTTCTAAGGTGAAAAAAGCTGGGCTAGAGAAATGGCTCAGCAGTTAAGAGCACTGACTGCTCTTCCAGAGGTCCTGAGTTCAAATCCCAGCAACCACATGGTGGCTCACAACCATCTGTAATGAGGTCGGATGCCCTCTTCTGGTGTTTCTGAAGACAGCTACAGTGTATTTGCATATAATAAATAAATAAATAAATAAATAAATAAATAAATAAACAAATCTTTTAAAAAATCACTAGACAATTTAGTTATTAGGTAGATTTGGGTTAGAGATACTAAGAAGGCCACAGACGTGGTGAAGGTGGCAAAGTGTGGCTGACGTTTGAGGAATACTCTTTTAAACACATATGCAAGGCTATAAAGTGTTAATTTTTTTTTTAGATATTTCTCTCTCTCTTTCTGTGTGTGTGCATGCGTGCATGACTGCAGGTGCTTCTGGAGCCCAGAAGAAGGCATAGGATCTGGAGTTCACGGCTATTGTGAGTTTCCTGATATGGGTGCTGAGACTTAAACTCAGTCTTCTAGAAGAGCAGCAAGCACTCTTGTCCCCTAAGCCATCTCTCCAGCCTCTGAAGGTCATTAAAATAAATTATGAAGTTGACATGGTGTGCCATGATGGAAGGAGATAGAAACTCGGCAGCTTGGTTCATTAGCAACAAATTCAATATCTCTCCCCACCCCCACCCCCACCCCCACCCCCACCCCCACCCCCACCCCCACCCCCACCCGAAGACAAGACAGTGTTTCTCTGTGTAGCCCTGGAAGTTTTTGTAGACCATGTTGGCCTCAAACTCACAGAGATCTGCCTGCCTCTGCTTCCTGATTGCTGGGATTAAAGGTGTGTACCAGCACACCTGGCTTATGCATGTCTCTTTTAAGTACTTCTTTAAAAATACAGGCTGACAGCAGCCCTCAGCAGGAGCATGTGCATGCTGTATGAGGGCTTTGCTAATATCTGAAGGGCACATAGAGAACTCACAGCAACCTCTGTTGAAGTTGAAATGGCTACCCTGTCTGTCTGTGTCCCCTAGCCCAGCTTTGCAATCCTGTGAACTACATCTGTATAAGATCTGACTGGATCTTCACTTTAAGGTCTAGTGGCTTCAGTGCGCCTCCAGAGCTGCACAATCCTCAGCCTAAGCTGAGGACACTTTTATGACCCCAGAAGGGATCCTTGTAGCCTGTATGGTCGTTCCTTCTTTCCCTCACTCCCACTGCATGGCATCTGCTTAGTTGGTACACTGTCACTGTGGACTTGCCAGCTTAGGCATCTGTGTAGCAGAGTTAAGCAGGATGTGGCCTTTGTGTCTCACTTTGCTCTCAGCATAGTGCCTCCAAGGTTCATCTGTTCTGAGCAACCATCAGCACTTCCTTTGTATGACTGGATAACATTCCATTATGAGACTAGAACACATTGTGTATAACCAGTTATCAGATGACGAACATTTGGGTGGGCTTTACTGTTTTAAAACAAATACATTGTGGCTTTTCCACCAGACTATTCTATAATCGTGTTTTAGAGGGCTTGTGTTTGGGAGGACAAATTGGCATTTGAATCCCTATCTTTAATTTCTCTTTGCTAATAAAATGTGCTCTAAGAGTTGGAGTAGCTGATAGCACTGTGTAACAGCAGCTGTTACTAACACTGGAAATATTTCCGAGTTCTATTCCAGCTTCAGTTTCACAATTAGCTGCTTTTAAAATGAAATTTCTCACATTTCTAGAAGAGGTGATTTTACTAAAAAGGCTGATATTTTTGTCTGTATTTATAATTTTTTCTAATCTCTTAATTTTTACTGTGCTTATCCCTATAACCCAACCCTGTTACTCTATACCTGTTTCTAGTATGAATAGTTATAGACAAAAAATAAATCACATTATATCTTCTAACACAGTTTGAATGTTTTGATATTTTTATGCATCATCACAAAATTCTCTGGGTGGTTAGATGACTCTTTAACTGTCAACTCAGCTCTTTCACTTTGCAGCTGCATCAATTGACTTATATCCAAAAGATCTTTGGTGGCTGTTGAACTTGGGTCCCTGTGGGCAGACCACTTCAAAGTCTCCTTGTCTCAGCCTTGTCCTCATGACTGGGCCTACTGCTCTGCCATGAGATGGACTACTTAAGTTCTGAAGGCTTTCAAAACCATACCCTGAGAATATTGGTGTGGAGGGAGAACTGAGGTGGATTTCCAGCCTCTTTGGGTTCTCTTTTGGAAACTGGATTCATCCTTCTCATAGTTGTTAGCCAGCTGTACCTGTGCTAGGTAGAAATAGGCCTGAAGAATGGGTTTATTTCCAAATTTTTCCATTCTTTAACACCTTCACACTATCATCTGACTCCCAGAGTGCCCATTTCAGTGTCTGGTAGGAGGAATGTTTTGTGAATTGTGTTTTGTCCAGTTGGGATGCATGGAATATCTCATTATGACAGTCCATGTTTGGAGCTTGGTTCCAGCTGTAAGCTAGTGGAATGTAAGCATGATGGGATACAATGTTGCATAGTGAAGTTTTACTAGATTACATCTAAAACACACCTTTTGTCTGATAGGTGTGGGGTTTTGTCACTCCTTACATTTAGAGGTTCAGTGTCATATTCCTGGGTGGCAGGCAGTAGATGTGGTATTGAATGAATAGGAAGACAAAGATAGTGGTTGTTTGGGGTGTCTTTCAGAAGCACAGGGCTGAATGTATAGTTATGCCACAGGACTGCAGCATCAGCACTGTGGAAAATTGTACCATCTGGGTGAAAGAAAAGCAACATGTAGTCTTCAATGAAATAAAGAAAAGGATTCTTGTCACTCATCCAAGATGAGTGAGGTGACAGCTTGAGCTGCACCTGCATTCCAGATCAGCATAACATTCAGTCTACAGAATTGAGGGATCCTCTCCAGATGTGTGCCCCACATTTGTTTACTCTGGCTAGTTCCATCTACCAGAGCATCAGACTTCTCCAGCTACACCTTACTAAGATGACTCCCCCACCCCAACAGGGGTGGGGCCACCCTTGCTCCCCACCGCGCATCAGAAATCCATACTTCTCTCTGTTCCCAAGACTGGCTACTGGTTGCCCATACTTTCCTTAGCTTCTGCCTTTATTGACTTGATAGCTGCCTGCAGGTCTTGTTTGGGAACTTTAGGGCTAGTAAATGTAGAGTGGATTAGCAACTTGATGCCTTTGAAGTTGTGCTTGCCAATTCTAACGTGAGCTAGCAGCTGCTCAGACTGCAACTAGGACATCAAAGTTGGCTTCTGTGCTGGACATGAACTTCAGCAGGCCCTTCTTTCTGAATGGGCCTTCCCACAAAGGCCCCTAGAAACCTACCCATCACAAGTATGTGGTTTGCATTGTCATAGTCCTCCACGTAGGGTGATTTTCTGTTTCTATTTTTAAAATTTTCCATAAAGGCCAGGAATGGTTGTACACATTTACAATCCCAGCACTTAGGAGGTAAAGATGGGAGGGTCAGAAGTTCAAGGCCAGCCTGGGGTATAAGAGATGTTGATTAAAACAAACAACAGCAACAAAAAGAGTTGGTAGAGTGTTTGCGAGTATTCACAGAACCCTGACTTAAATTCTCAGTACTGTACAAATGAGATGTGGGGCCTATGCTTATAATCCCAACACTGGAGAGGTGGAGACAGGAGGATCAGAACTTGAGGCCATGAGCTCACATTGCCTCCATCGATTTAATTATTAGCTATGTGACCTTAGGCAGGATGTAGAGTTCCTGTGCTGTAGGTCTCATACTTGTAAGACTAAGGATTGTACTGACATCATAGTTACTGTAAATGCAAAGTGAGTTAAGGTAGTCAAATGATTAGAGCAAAGCCTAGTACCTTGATGAGGTTGAATGGCAGATGTTATCAGTGCTTTTAAGAGGCAAGTTTAGTAGAGAAGACGTGTTTCTCTGTGAGGTTAGGAGGATGATACTGTGGCTAGAGGAGAGCCTGCCACATTCAGATATATGGTTGATTAGATAGGCTTTGAATGTCAAAGTTTGGGTTTTTTTTTTTTCTTTAAAATAAGGTAATATATTCTTTCTTTACTTCTCCCTCTCCTTTTGATATAGAACTGGTTTGCTTGAGGATCTTAGCCTTAGGGATGTGGAAGAGAAGAAAGACTGCGTACAAGCTGTAAACTTGGAACAGATTAAAACAGCACTAAGGTAGAACAGCCCCCAAATTTTCATAGCTTAGTAAAGATCACAGCCAGACAATCTGAGTTACATCCCCAGGAACCGCATGGTAGTAGGAGTAGGAGACCCCAGAAGTTGTCTTGTCTTGTTAGGTGTGTGTATGGTGTTCACAGGTGTGGTGTGTATGATCCCCACAACAATTAATATTTTTAAGGTACTATTTTTTGCTTGCTGAATGTCCCCCAGAGTTCAGGTAGAGCATCCAGTCTGTTGGTTCATACTTCTAAAAGAGCAGGGTCAAACTCCCACAATTTCATGCCAGGCCTTGAATTTAGCTGGCAGATACCTTCAGTCTCCAAATTGGCACCTAGAAAAACCACAGGAAAGTATCCAATCTCAGGAGCCCAAGGATGCAGGCCTCCATGGGGAGGAAGAAGTGGTGTCATCCCACACAGGTGCTCAGGATGGTTTGAGTTGGTCTCGGTATGAGCATCACTGCATCCAGTGTAGATGAGCTGGATAAGAGAAGCTGAGACAGTAGAACTGAAAAGGGAGGAAATGTGACAAGACAACAGAAATTTGAAAGCCGCCATGTTTAAGGGTATAATAAGAAATTCATGGACCACCCTTGGTGCAGCCTCTGATGCTGTAGGCCCTTGAGGTCTGGTATTATGGGTGCCTGGCTCATAAGTATTAAAGTAGGTTGAGAGTTAGTAGAGGGGCTGTGCCCATCTCCTTTCCAGAACTCATCTTTCCCCCTTTATGGTTGGGAGACGAACCTTTGGTTCTCTTTGCTTCTGCAATGAAAATCATGAGCTTTCTATGTGACCTTCATACAGACAGTATGTCCTGAACACCTTAGTGGGTAAGAGGGAACATTCTAGAGTCTGGTGCTTTACTCAAATGATCCTGGGCCTGTATCTCCAAGATTCTACCTTTCCCTTGCCCATGAAGTAACACTATTAGGGACTGCAGAAGATAGTTCTCCCAAGGAAGACATAATGGGGTATGGAGTTGGGGATTGCATGGCTAAAAGCAGCGTACTTTTGGCAATTTAACTCTTTCTTTAGAAGAGTTGTGGCTATTCTGTGGCCACAAGCCAATGGCTTCTGGCAATTTAAATCCTGATGATAATAGCATCAGGAGATTAAGAAAAAAGGCACCAGAGACAGCTTAAACATCTAACACCAGAGATTACCAGATGGCAAAAGGCAACCATAGAATATTATTAACAGAAAGTGGTCTTCACTTGGTATCATCGGAACCCAGTACTCCCACCACAGTGAGTCCTGGATACCCCAACACAACTGAAAAGCAGGATTTGGATTTTAAATCATATCTCGTGATGCTGGTAGAGGACTTTAAGAAGGGCATTAATAACTCACCTAAAGAAATAAAGGAGAACACTGCTAAACAGGTAAAAGTACTTAAAGAGGAAGCTCAAAAATCCCTTAAAGAATGACAAGAAAACACAACCAAACAGGTGATGGAATTGAACAAAAACATCCAAGATCTAAAAATGGAAGTAGAAACAATAAAGGAAACCCAAAAGGAGACAACTCTGGAGATAGAAATCCTAGAAAAGAGATCAGGAACCATAGATGGTGTTTTGCTAGGGCAAACATGTGAAGGAGTGTTTCACTGAAGCTGACACAGGTGAAAGGATGTTTTGCTAAAGCAAGCATGTGAAAGGACATGTGATGAAGGATTCTTCGCTAATGGCACACATGTATTGGTCCACCTTACATACATTATGAGCTTCATTTGTTGGGACTCCATAGAGAGAAACACATAAAAAAAAAAATTCTGGTAATGGCTTTTTGCAGCTTCCTTGGATTTGGCTGATTGGCAGAGTGATGTCAGTTGATACAGACTCGCCTGGAGTTTTGCTAAATCAGACTCATATGCTGAGGTGAGACACAGGTGAGGCAAGACCCGTGGAGGACATGTGATATTTGGGGGGAGTATAAAGGGAACTCAACGGACTGTTAGAAGGGCTTGCTTGTAGATACAATGCTTCTTTGTCTCTTGTCTTCGCTGATCTTTCTTTGGTGAGAGAGGCACAGCTAAGAAGAACTGGCATTCCTGGATCCTAATCCCTCCTGCCAACTTGGCTGAGGCCTAGCTGTCTCTGCTAGATCATGCCACCTCTGCTGACTCGTGTTTGCCCCGACTCTACCAAGCTGGACTGCTGGTATATTCGTGAAGTATTTGCTAGTGGATGGAGCTGCCGCAGACCTGTAAACTGAACTGCTCATTTCTATACAGTGCAGATGGGTTTGCTCCAAAGAAGCATTTCTAAACAGCTCCACTTCCCCTGTATCCTAATAACCTTTCTTTTCCACTACCTCTGGTGGGTGGTGGGCTAGAAGGGAGGTTAAAGCATCATTTAAAGTAGGCTTTAAAAAAATTAAAGTTACAATGGATGAAAGCAATATGGAGTTTGTAGTGTTAAGCTGGACCCTTCAATACATACATGTGTGTGTGTGTGTGTGTGTGTGTGTGTGTACATTTATTTGGTGGATGGAGCAAAGCCCTCAAAGCCACACTTTATTTGTTCTCTCTGACCTTTTAATACCTTCTTAGAGAAAAGTTCTTTATAAAATTACCTTATAAATAAAATGTTACACAAAAGGGAAGTTCAAGAAGGATGTCAATACTAAGTTCAAATCAGTGTTTCATTCTATAAGCTCATTATAAACTCAAAGCAGCAGTTTCACATGGCCTTGCTTTATCATAGTGCATACCTATGGTTTTATCCTTGGACCTGGCCTACAATGAATGTTTTTCCTTGATCACAAATCTGTCCCAAGCCTCTCTCTCTTCTTAGTGTATTTATTGTATTCCTTATGATGCAGCCTTTACTTACTATTCTATGAGGAGGGGGCATATTCTATTCTTGATTCTAGCTATATTATATCTTTCGGACAAAAAACTAAAACCATCTCCTTAAACTTTCTTCTTAAAATTATTTGAATCAAATCAGGAAGTTAGTAAAGCCATTAATTCATCTAAACAGCATTAATTCATCCAAGTTCATCTTTATGTTGATCTGCAGGAAATTTGCCTAATAGGGTGGGCTAATGCCCAGGAATCACTAGGCTATGTAATAATGACAAGAAGGGCACATCAGCAGTGAGAAGCAATCCTGGGAGGAAGTCTCTGGGCTGTGCCTCTCCAGATCGCACCCACTGCAGCCATGCAAGCCGGTGGGCCATCTCCAGGAAACTCGCTTGCTTGCCATAGCCTTTCCTAGATGGCTTATGTCTATAGGGAGTATGTTGAATGTACCCTAAGTTCTCTGTAATTATCAATTATTTTTCTTTTAAGTAGACCATCTATAATGTATGGTTTCAGTGCTCTCTGCTAGGTTTGTCCTTTCTTTCTTTCTTTTTTTTAAATTGGATATTTTCTTCATTTACATTTCAAATGCTATCCCAAAAGTCCCCTATACCCTCCCCCATGCCCTGCTCCCCTACCCACCCACTCCCACTTCTTGGCCCTGGCTTTCCCCTGTACTGGGGCATATAAAGTTTGCTAGACCAAGGGTCCTCTCTTCCCAATGATGGCCAACTAGACCATCTTCTGCTACATATGCAGCTAGAGACACGAGTTCTGAGGTTTGGCCTTTCCCTTTTTCCCATAGACTCACTTTATTTCTTAACTGGCAAGTAAAATTATCTGTCTGTATAAGGGAGATTTGGCACTCTGTGGGCATGTCTTTAACAGTTTTCACATCAAAAGATTATTTTCTAATTTTAAAATATAAATATTTCATGTGAAATATTAGAAACCCAGTATGTCATCCGCTGTTTTTAATGTCTGATAGTGCTAGGAAATAAATACATCAGTGTTTGTCACAGCATGTCTAAGAAATCAGAGGCTGCAGTTGAGTGATTGGTCCACCTCTGCAGCAGGTATAGGTCTTAATAATGAAGTGGAAGAATGAAGGCTCCTTCCCTCTCTAACTTTGGAGCCTTCCTCACAGGAGTATTTTCTGACCACTCCACTGTAATCCATTTTAAGTAGCATGCTACAGAACTGAAATGTGCTCTACCTCACAAGCATGATTACAATCAAAGGGATTTAAAATAGATGGAAATCACTTATAGCCTGGTCTTTGCAAGTCAGGACTTCTGATACCATGAGCACAAGCATACCAGGCAAAGAGGAATGCCCTTCTTGTGCATAGCTGTGATCAGAGTATCCAGAAAAAACAGACTAATATCAGACGAGTCTTGTGTTTCAGCAGAACTCAGGGTCAGCTTGTGCTAGTGGGGATAAGACACACTTGGCTTTCGTGTTCAGTTCCCAGACTTCTCCCCAACCCTTAACTGGTTGTCATGTTGTAAAGTCAAGGCTACCTGAAAGTGATCACCTCCTGACCCTGGTACAGGCTTGACTCTGCCCAGGCTCCTTCTTCTTCCTCATATGTACTTTCTGAAATTCCCAGGACAGTCAAAGCTCTGCTTGGTTTTTACCTCTTGCTTACCTTTTTTTTTTTTTTTTTTTTTTTTTTTTTTTTTTTTGCAGATACATCACAATGGGGTCTTTCACACATGGTTGAGAACTGCATGCAAACATCACTGTGCTTCCTGAGAGCTGTGACTTTAACAAGGGAGTCAGCACAGTTCTTACAGCTCTTAACCCATGTGGGCTCAGAGATTGATTGAGAAGTTGACATGTTACCACATGTGGTAATCCTGCAAAGTGCTACATATTTTCATTTATAGTTAAGGGAATAAAGCGAAATCCCCCTTTGACTACATTTCCTGCATTATTTACTCAGTGATAAATGGAATTGCCTCATGAGTCTGAGTTCTGCAATGAAAGGCCCTATTATAGTTTATACACATGTTGGGGCGTGATTTGAGTTACAGCTCCAGGGGGATTTAAATTCTGAATATCCTGGTCGTTTTGGACACACAGTTTTCTGTGTTTCAACACTGTAAAAGAAAATAAAGAACAAAGGGTGAAGGTTTGTGTTGTAGTGCTACAACACAATTCAAGTGAACGCAGCCTGAATAAATACCAAAGTTAAAACTGTCCCCGAGTTGGTGACAGTCCCATGTCAACTCATGTCAGCTGTTCTAAGTACTACAGCTTCAAAATACACTGACTCTGTAAGGACACCAGTGACCAGTATCCCCATACCAGGGAGGCAGGAAAGAGCTGCAAAGGTCAAAGGGCCTTTTCCTCAGCAGGGCACCTCATCCAAGCCAGTGTTCCTGGAACTTCCTGGAGGAGGGAGGAGGTATGTATTCTAGAGGGAGTATTAATCTTGTATTTGTTTTAAGTTAATAGGAAATTTCTATTTTGAGTAAAGTAAATATTAAATTATACTCTACCTATACACAGTCTTGATGATCATCAAGACTAGGCTGCCATCTTGACAATTATAGGAGGAGGGCACAATAGTTGGCAGTATAAGGTTTAGCACAGATATACTTGAGGGAGCTTGCCTCTCCATTTAGCACTTCAAAGCTAGACTAGCCCCATTTTCTGAGGGCGCCTTGTGTATGAGAAGTCAGTATGGAATGTATCAGGCTCCGTGTGTGGACTGTATTATTTTGTTCTTGCTACTTATAAGATTTTTTTTTCTTTTTCTTTTTCCCAGTTTGACAATGTTGTAGTTTGATTGGCTTCCTTTCGATTTATTATGCTTGCCCTTATTAGATTCTTTGATCTTTAAGTTTATGTTTCACCTTATTTGGAAGATTTTACTCTTTTTGAGACAAGGCCTCCCTGTTGTGGAAGGCTGGCCCTGAGCTCCTATCTCCTGCCTTACCCTGTTCAGTGCCCTGCCTACTGGCATGTGCCAGCACAAATGGCCACAATTTTAGAGATAAATGGTTACTTCTGAAAAAGGTGTAGGTTTACCAAAAAGTTGCACAGATAGTGAAGGGAATTACCACATAGTCATCACCAGCTTCCACTGTGTTTTCTTGTGAAATATATACTTGTTAAATTTAAAAAGATGTCTTCGTATAAGCTTTTAACTATAGTATTTCCATTAATATCCTTTTATTATTGTCTGTCCTAGCACACTTTACATCAGACACCTCCATTCTGTAACTGTCTCACCCATGCAATTCAGAGTCCTGATGCTCTCCAGTACTGGCCAGATGTCTTTAGGATGTCTGCCATTGTGAACATACGTGTTAGTTTCTCATGCTCAGGGAAGGATGGATTTGGTTGATCTGCAGGTCTGAGAAAGGAGCTGATAGGAGGTTACCCTTCAGAATGGGCTTCTTTAGGTAAGGAGACCCACAGCAAGAAAGGCCCCTGGATTAAGTCTGGAGCTAGGAGAGCAGTGGGGAGGAGATAAAACAGAGAGCAGAGCATGGTGTTAAAGAGAGACAGAAATTTTCTTCAAACTTGGAGAGGCGCTCCATCAGGAGAGACTGTCACTGTGTTAAAACATGACAGCACTTGAAGGGAAGGAAGGACCCTCTGCTTTTCCCCATGAAGAAGGGGGTTTTAGACTTTTACATGTTCCAGAGAGTGGCTGGAAGTTTTATAGCACATAATTCAGCCTGGCTTAGCCTACATGCTAAGGCAGGTACTGGGTAAGAGTGTAAGTTTATCCTGCAATAGCAAGGTATGGGGAGTCTACCTGGGCTTGTTCACAGTTGAATGTGGGAGGAAAAAAACTACTAGAGATGGGAGAGAGGCTACAGTGGGTGTGGCCTGGTTTCTGAGAGGAAGGAAGACAGCCTGAGAGTCTGCCATCTAACACAAAGTGCCCTTCTCACTGCATCCTGTCAGGGTGTGAGGTGATGCCTGATACCTTAGCACTGGTGATGTTGAACTTGGCAGTGTGAAGACTTTTGGGTTTCTCTATCAAGAACACCAGTTTTACTTTTCTATTCCCTAGTGTTTGCCAGGTTCTGTTCATCCAGCCAGTCAGCCTTGGGTTTATATGAGAAGAGACTCATAGGTGGCAATCTTGCTCTCTCAGTTCTAACCCAGGATCACCACCACTACTTCTTGCTCCCCTTGGTCCAGCCTTTAGGAGCTCTGCAGGCTGGGTCCTGTCCCTTTCTGTCCCTCCCTCCTTCCTTCCCCTGGAAGATGCTGTGGTGGCCAACTTTGTTTGTCATTTTGACTACATTTGGAATAAACTGACACCCTCTAGGCTCATCTTGTGTTTCCTTGCCCTGTCCTAGAAGCATATGTCTGTCTGAGGAACCTGGTTCCTTTTACTGGGAAGTAGTAGGTGAAGTCAAGTCTCAGAGCTGGTTGCCGTCTGCTTAACCGTTCTTTTGTTTACAGTGTTTTGTTCTCTCATTTTGTTTTACTGGCCCTTTTTAAATTCAAATCCTGTTGCTGTTTAACCTTTGATTTCTAACTAAAGGGACCTGCACTGCTGTGTTCATTCCTTCAACATTTTTCCTGTCTTTCAGATTGTGTAACTGTTTACCTAGTTATCTTTCCCTACTCTTTCCTTTGATTCTCTAAGCAGCTGTTAACAACAATCCAGTGAATTATCATTTCATGTGCACGATTCTTCAGATCTAACATTTCTTTTTGTAGGGAGCAGAGGAGGTACTGAGTGGATGTATATTATTGACTTGGACAAAGACATGTCAAGGACCAAGACCTCAGACCCATGGGAAATTGGCAAAGCCTTTCCCCATATGTATGGGTCAGGGTTAAAGTTGGCACATTGCCTTCTTCCTCTGGTACAAGTATGAATCTTTACATTTGATTGACCAGTGTAAGCAAAAGCTAGCAATGACAGATTCTTCATTGTGAGACTGCTTATCTACAGAGACCTTCTACCAGACTAACCCCTACCCACTGTGCTGACATTATGTTCCAGGTTATGGATTGTTGTGCTAGTGGGCATGGCTCCATCAGAGCACACAGATCACTGACCCCAGCTTTTTTGTGTGTGTGTCTGCGTTCTTTCTTTGTGCCCTCACTGTTCCCAGTGAAGACTCTTAAGACCTAAGCAGTGCAGGAGGTAGCATCCTTCTATTTCTTTTAACTCTAGTAATTTCTGTTTCTCCAAGTTTTCCTCTTAGTTTATTTTATCTCAGAATCTATTCCCTTAATTATAATTAAATGTGACTTTAATCCTTGTTTGTTAATGTTGATGTTTGGCCAGCACCAGCTGGTTCCCTTGATTGCTTTTTCTTTGAATGTATTCATATTTCTGTTTTTTTTTTTTTAACCTGTTGAGTACTTTGGGGCTGTGACCTATCCTTTGTAAAGACTCTGGATTCTGTTGCTCTCTGGAGAATGTTAATACTGTAAACTAGCAAGCAGTTACCTTGGATAAACCCAAACCTCCTGTAACTGCTTTCTTCGGTGGGCAGCAGTCTCAGTTTAGCTCAGTCCCATTGACCTTTGTGGAGCTGATAAGATTGCCCTGTAACATGCACAGTTCTGATATAATAGCCCAGCATAGTGGGTCATGTTTTAATATCAGCACTTAGGAAGCAGAGGCAGGCGATCCAGCAGCTAACTAGTGTACACAGTATTTCAAGCCAGGCAGATACCTAGCAAGACTTTGTCTCACAAATCCAGCCACTAGGCATCATGCAGTACAGGCTCCTGCTTTGTGGGTGTCAATTTTCTGAAGTCTGTTTTACTCTCCAGCTGTGCATTCTTGGATTCTCTAGCTAGTGAGGCATCAGGATTTCATGTAAGTTTTAGCTGCTCAGCCCATCACCAAGAAGGTAAAACCTGCTTTGGGGAGAAGAAATTTAGACTGAAACCTGGTGCCATCCTCTTCTTGTAAGTGTCAACTTCCTACACTTCACTACTTTCTTCACCTTGATGCAAGCACACATTGCTGCTGCTTTGGGGAATGTGTAAATGCTACGAGTCGAAGGTTAGGCTGATAAGAGGAGAACAGTAACAGACAAATGCAAAACCAAGACTGTGCTCTGAAGATAGAATGAGAGGAAATTGCCACAGTTGGTCAGCCAGTACACGGAGACGAAAGCCAAGTGACTGACATAAAGCCTGAAGCCACAAAAGGGTGGTGACTCTCAAACTCAGTGGAAAAAGAAATTTGTTCTTTCCCAATAGGGTCAAGTGAATTTGCTGCCTACCTCAGGCTGGCTGTACATGAATAGAATTCCTAAGTCCTCAGATTGAATAGCATTTCCAGTCTTAGAGAAGTAAATGAGTCCTCATCCACACATTCTAAATAACATGGTAGAGTGTCAGAGGGGACACACAGCAAATGTGTATAAAGAAATGCAAACAATAACAAAGAGGTGTTGGGATAGGACAGAGTATTGTATCCGGACTGCTAAGTGGAAATGTGTCAACCTCAGCATCTGCACCATCCTCTAATGATGATTCAGTTAAGACCTTGCACACACAGGTGTAGAAAGAATTCCCACAAGGCTCCTCCTGACTTAAAGACATGGGAAATTGATCAGATGATATTCCTAACGAGATCCTAGTGTTGTCTCCCATCTCCTGGTGCTCCTCTGCTATGTAGTCTTTTACCATTTCTGCATCTTGCTATAAATATAAAGTCCGGTTCTCTCTCCTTAGATCTTCACTGGCCTCTAATTCTCTCAAAATGATGTCTGGAACCCCAACACTGAGAGTGGAGACATTCTGTATAAAAAATTATGTCAAGAGCTGCAGAGAGGGCTCAGTGGTTAGGACTATTTGTTGCACAATCACAGAGATTATAGTTCACACCCTAGGAGCCACATAAGAAGATGGGCATGTAACTCCAGCTTTGTGGGATCTGATGCCCTTTTCTGATTTTTGTTTGTGCACAAGCATGTGCACATATTCACATACATGTACACACACTCACAGTGTCTTAGTTAGGGCTACTATTGTTGTGATAAAGCACCATGACCAACTTAGGGAGGAAAAGGTTTGTTTGGCTTACACTTGTACAGTACTATTCATCACTGAAAAAAGTCAGGACAGCAACTCAGTGCAGGAACCTGGAGGCAGGAGCTGATTCAGAGGCCATAGAGGAGTGCTGCTTACTGGCTTGCTCTCCGTGACTTGCTCAGCTAGATTTCTAACAGAACTCAGGACCACCAGCCCAGGGTAACACTATCCATAATGCGCTGAACCCTCCCCTATTAATCACTAATTAAGAAAATGCATTACAGGCTTCCCTGCAGTCTGATCATATGGAAGCAGTTTCTCAGCTGAAGTTTCCTCTTCTCAGATGATTCTGGTTTGTGCCAAGTTATATAAAACTAGCCAGCACAGGTGCTAAATCTAATGCAAAAATTATATCAGATGTGACTATTCATTATTCAGGACTAAACCTAGAAGGTAGACATATTTTCTCCCTCCCCACTCACAGCCTCACAAATGCTAGGTCTAAATTTGTCAACTTTCTGCTTCAGCTTCCTGGTTATTGATATTACAGGCATGTATCATCACACCTGGGCAACTTGTATGCGTTTTAAAACTACTGAGTGAATGAAGTTGCAGAGTGTTGACTTGATGCCTCCAGACAGCAGTATGGTTGGACTTAGAATAATAACTTCTATGAAATTATTTCATTGAATTTAACAGCATTTGGCTATGTTCCTCTAATTATATGTATCTAAGGAATTCTGCCTAGAAAGTATCTTTCAGCTGGTGAACATTTGCTGACTCTTTTTCTTTTCTTTTCTTTTATTTACATTTTTTCTTTTATTGAAAAATAGTTGTATTTATTATGTAATATATCTTGACTACGGTTTCCTTTTTCTCTACTCCTCCCAGTTCCATTCCACCTCTCCTGCCATCTGGATCCACTCCCTTTTCTGTCTCTCATTAGAACACAAACAGGCGACCTGGTTAGATAAGGGAATCGCCCAAGAATCAGTGGGGTGATCTTAGCTGTGACTCACAACATTGGGGTTATGGAACCTGAATAGGCCACCTCCTGTAGCCAGGCAGGAACCCCAGTGGAGCAATAGAGACACCAACCCACCCACAAAACTTTCAATCCCAAATTTATCCTGTCTATAGGCACGGGGAAGGGAGCAGAGACTAAGGAAATGGCCAACCAATAACCGGCCCCACTTGAGACCCATCTCATGGGCAAGCACCAAGTCCCTAACACTATTAATGATACTCTGCTATGCTTGCAGACAGGAACATGTTGTCCTCTGAGAGGATTCACACAGCAATTGACTCTGACAGATACAGACATCCACAGCCAAACAGTGGATGGAGCTTGGGGATTCTTGTGGAAGAATAGGAGGAAGGATTGTGGACTCTGAAGGGGATAGGAACTCCACAGGAAGACCAACAGAGTCAACTAACCTGGACCCTTGGGGCTCTCAGAGACTGAACCACCAACCAAAGAACATACACTGGACCTAGGCCTCCCTGCACATATATAACTGATGTGCAAATTGGTCATCATGTGGGTCCCGAACAGCTGGAGTTGGGGTTATCCCAAAAGCTGTTGCCTGTATGTGGGGTATGTTCTTCTAGCTGGGTTGCCTTGTCTGCCCCTAGTTGGAGAGGCAGTGCCTATCCTCACAGAGACTTGAAGTGCCAGGTTGGGAAATACCTGGGCAGGGATACCCACTCAGAGAGGGAAGGGTTGTGGGAGGGTGACTGGGAGGCACGCAGTGAGCCAGATATAAAGTGAGTAAGTAAAAAGATAAAATTAAATTTTAAAAAAGAAAACAAACAGGGTTCTAAAGGATAGATAAAATATAAGATAAAACAAAAAACTAACACATTAAAATTGGATAAAACTAACAGAAGGAAAAGAGCCCAAGAGAAGGCACAAGAATTAGAGACTCTGTTTGCACACTTAGGAATTACACACACACACACACCGACACATGCACTCAGAGTGTCTGGTACAGACCCATGCAGGCCTGTGTATGCTACTTCATTCTCTATGGGTTAGTTCATAGGAGCTTTGATTATGTGATTTAGAGGACCTTATTTTCCCGGTGTCCTCCACACTTGCCTCCTCATCTACAGAATTCCTGAGCCCTGAGGAGATGGATTTACAGACATATTCAGTTTGGGGCTGAGTGTTTCAAGGTCTCTCTCTGTATAATATCTCTATGGGTCTCTGCATTTGTTCCCACTTGCTGCAAGAGAAGGCTTCTCTAATAATGGCCGAGCAAGGATTGATCTATGAGTATAAATAGCAGAATGTTATTGGGAGCCTTTTTATTGTTACTTTTTAAATAAATAAATAACTGCAGTATTCATTTCGACTTAGGTCCCTGGGCTGTCTAGTCTCAGGTTCTTGGTCACCCAAGCAATGCTGGCTATGGGTTCCATTTTGTTGAATAGTCCTTAAGTCAAAGCAGATATTGGTTGGTTATTCCCACAAGCTTTGTGCCACCACTGCCCTGGCATGTTTTGCATCCAGGACAGCATTGTAGATTAAAGGGTTTGTGGCCAGGTTGGTGTTTACATTTCCCTTTTGGTGGCCTGAAGAGTATCTTCCCATAGCAAAGACAATAGGTCCTATGTAGGTGCCAGCTTGACCTCTCCATGGTCAGTGTGTTGTGTGGATGTTGTGTTCAGCAATGGGGCCTTGCTGTCTGTTTGTAGAGAGCAACCCATAGTCTTGGCAGTAGCCATGGAGCCCCTTGGTCAACAACTCAATTAGGTGTAACCTAATTCTGTTACTGGAAGCTTCATTTGATGACAAGAGATGGCCAGTTGAGGTTCTGTCTCCTCCATTAGTTGCCAATTTCATTTAGATCTCCTTCATATATGTATATATTTTAGGAAGTTTTATTGTATTTGTTTTCCATACTACCTAGTACTCAAATGGCCCTTAATTTTAGCTGTCTCTTGCCTTATTCCTGCCCTTGTTCCTCTCTCCCTCCCACTCCTTGTTTGATCCTCCTCTTCGAGTCCCAACACAACATCTATAACTATCTAGTTATTTCCTTTTCTAAATGATGTCTGCCCCCCCCCACCCCATCTCTTCCTCTATACCTGGTGTCTGTGGTTCTATGAATAGTAGCTTAGCTATCATTGAGTTAATGGCTAATATCCACATATAGGCAAAAACATCCATGTCTGTCTTCTGGGTCTAGGATAACTCACTCAGGATTTTTTTTCTAGTTTTTTCATTAACCTGTGAATTTCATGGTTTCACTTTTTGAATAATAACTGAGTAAATACTCCATTGAATAAGTGTGCCACATTTTCTTTATCCAATTCTTCTGTTGAGGGGCATCTAAATTGTTTCTAATTTCTGGTTATTATGAATAAAGCAGCAATGAACATGAATGAGCAAGTATGTCTGTGGTAGGATAGAGTGGCCTTTGGGTACATACCTAAGAATAGTATAGCTGGGTCTTGAGATAGATTGAATCCACCTTTCTGAGGAACTGCCACACTGATCTTCACAGTGGCTATACAAGTTTATGCTTCTACAGTAATGGAAAGTAGTTCTTGTTTTACATCCTCCCTAACATGAGCTGTCACTTGTTTTATTGATTTTAAACATTTTGACAGGTATAAGATGGAATCTCAAAGTGGTTTTCATTTGTATTTCCCTGTTGGGCTTAGAATGTTGAACATTTAAGTGTTTCTCATCCATTTGAGTTTCCTCTTTTGAGACATCTATTTAGATCTGTTTAGATATATACACATACATACATTTAAAGGACAACATTTAGTTGAGGATGGCTTACAGGTTCAGAGGGTTATCCGTTATCATCAGGTGGGAAGCATGGCATCATCCCATCAGGCCAGGCAAGCATGGTGCTGGAGGTGCTGACAGTTCTACATCCTTTCTTTTCCTTTTTGGGGGCTTGGGAGAGAGTGTTCACTGTAGCTGTCTTCAGACACACCAGAAGCGGGCATCAGATCCCGTTACAGATGGTTGTGAGCCACCATGTGGTTGCTGGGAATTGAACTCAGGACCTCTGGAAGAGCAGTCAGTGCTCTTAACCCCTGAGCCATCTCTCCAGCCCTCTTTATATACTTTTAATATTAGTCCTCTGTAAGGTGTGTAGTGGGTAAAAATCACTTCACACACTGTAGGCTGTTGCTCCGTCTGAATGGCAGTGTCCATTCTCCATGCAGAAGCTTCTCAGTTTCAGGAGGTCCTGTGGATTCATTGTTGATCTTAGTGTCTGCACTAATGCTGTTCTGTTCAGAAGCCATCTCCTTTGTCAATGAGTGTAAGGCTGTTCCCACTTTCTCTTCTGTATCTGATTTTATGTTGAGGTCTTAGTCCATTTGGAGTTGAGTTTTGTGTAGGGCGGTAAGTATGGATCTATTTAGATCTTCTACATGTAACCATCCAGCTTCACCAGCACCATTTTTGAAGATGCTGTCTTTTTCAGTGGGTATATCTGGATTCTTTATCAAAAATCAAGTGTCCCATATGTCATAGTTAGCATCTTATTGCTGTGAGGAGAAACCAAGGCCAAGGCAACTCTTACAAAGGCGAATATTTAATTAGAGCTGGCTTACAGTTTCAGAGTTTAGTCCATCATTATCATCATGGTGGAATGCATGGCAGCATGCATGCAGACATGTAGAGAAGGAGCCAAGAGTTCTACATCTTGATCTGAAGGCAGCCAGAAGGAGACTTGAATTCCACACTGGGCAGAGCTTGAGCATAGGATACCTCAAAGCACCACCTCCACAATGACACACTTCCTCTAACAAGGCCACATCTCCTCCAATAAGGCCACACCTAATAATGCCACTCCTTATGGCCAAGTATTCAAACACATGAATCTATGAGGTCCATACTTTTTCAGATTTATATCTGGTTCTTCAATTTAATTCCATTGATCAATGAGTCTGTTTTTGTGCCAATACCAATGCTTATTTATTATATAATTTGTGTAATTTACAATCTGTAGTGCACTTTGAAATCAGGGATGGTGATACCTCTCCAAGTTCTTTTACTATTCAGGATTGTTTAGCTATCTTGTTGTTTTCTGTGTTTCCATTTGAAGCTGAAAATTGTCCCTTCAAGTTCTGTGAAGAATTGTATTGGAAATTGCACTGAATCTGTAGATCACTTTTGGTAGGATGGCCACTTTTACTATGTGAATTCTACTGACCCATGAACATGGGAGATCTTTTTCATTTTCTGATATCTTCAATGTCTTTCTTCAGTGTCTTAAAGTTTTTAATCATACAGATCATTCGCTTGCTTAGTTACAGTTACCGCAACATACTTTATATTATTGGAGGCTATGGTAAAGGGTGTTGTTTCTGTGGTTTCTTTCACAGTTGTTTTGTCATTTGTATATAGGAAGGATACCAATTTTTGTGAGTTGATTTTGTCCAGCTACTTGGTGAAAATGTTTATCAACTATAGGAGTTCCCTGTTAGTTTTTTTTTTTAAAGTCACCTATGTATACTATCATATCATCTACAAATAAAGATACTTTGATTTCTTCCTTTCCAATTCATATCCCCTTGATTTCCTTCCATTGTCTCATTGCTCTAGCTAGAATTTCAAGTACTGTATTGAATAGGTATGAAGAAAGTGGACAGCCTTGTCTTGCTCCTAATTCAAGTGGAATTCACTTGAGTTTCTTCTCTTCATTTAAGTCGATGTTGGCTTTGGGCTTGCTGTAAACTGCCTTTATCAAATTGAGGGCATGTCTGTTGTGTCCCTAACCTCTCTAAGAATTTCATCATGAAGGAAGGTTGGATTTTGTCAAAGGCCTTTTCTGCATCTAATGAGATGATCCCGTGGTTTTTGCCTTTTGTTTGTTTATGTGGTGGATTTCATTTATTGAGTTGCTTATGTTGAACCATCCCTACATTTCTGAGAAGATGTGTCCTTGAATTCTGTTTGCAAGTATTTTATTGAGAATTTTGCATCTACGTTCATAAAAATCATCTATAATTCTTTCTTTTTTGGGTAACTTTATATAGTTTGGGTGATAGGGTAACTGTGGCCTCATAAAATGAACTGGACAATATTTCTTCTGTTTCAATTTTGTATAATAATTTGAGGAGTACTAGTATTAACCTGTATTGGAAATTCTGGTAGAATTCTGTGCTAAAACTATCTGCCCCTGGATTTTTGTTGTTTGGGGGCGTCTTTTAATGACTGCTTTTATTTCACTAGGGGTTATAGTTCTGTTTAAATTGCTTATCTGATCTTGCTTTATCTTTGGTGAGTGGTACCTATTGAGAAAAAGTATATATATATTTAGATTTTTCAATTTGGTGGAATATGGATTTTAAAACTACGATTCTCTGAATTTCTTCAGTGTCTGTTATGTTCCCCCCCTTTCATTTCTAATTTTGTTCATTTGGTTTTTAGTTAATTTCTCTATTTCACTGTTTGTGTATGTGTGTGTGTGTTGTTTTGTTTCTATGTTATTGATTTCAGCCCTGAGTTTGATTATTTCTTACAATCTCTCCTCCTTTGTTACTGTGACTTCTTCTTTTTGTACTAGAGCTTGCAGGTGTGCTATTTTGATAGTATGAGATTTCTTCAGATTTTTGGGGGTGTTTTTGTTTTTGTTTTTATGTAGGTACTTAGAGCTATGAACTTGTCTCTTAAAACTGCTTTCCTTGTGTCCTGTAAGTTTAGTGTGTTATGTATATTTTCATTCAATTCTAGAAAGTCTAGTTTCTTTCTCAATTTCTGTCTTGACCAATCTTTCATTCCATAGTGAATTGTTCAGTTTTCATGAGTTTGTACTCTTCCTGTTGTTTCTGTTAACAACCAGCTTTGATTTGTGATGATCAGATAAGATAAAGGGTTTTATTTCAGTTTTCTTGTATCTGTTGAGACTTTGTGTCTGTGTCTGTGGTCAATTATGGAGAAAATTCTGTGAGGTACAGAGAAGAAGGTCTATTCTTTTATGGTTGGGTAAAATGTTCTATAAATATCTGTTAATTCCCATTGGTTTATGACATCACTTAGCTCTAGCATTTCTCTAGTCTAGATAATTTGTCTTTTTGTAAGAGTGTGGTTTTGAAGTATCCCACTATCAGTGTGTGAGGGCCAGTGTGTGATGTAAACTGTCATAGTGTTTTGTTTAAGAATGTTGTGCCCTTTTGTTTAGTGCACAGATGTTAAGGATTGCAATGCTGAGCTGGGAAGTGGCCCTCGCCTTTAATCCCAGCACCTGGGAGGCAGAGGCAGGTGTATCTCTTATGTTTGAGGACAGCCTGGGCTACAGCTTGAGTTCCAGGACACCTAGGGCTACAAAGAGAGACCTTATGTTTAAAAAAACAAAAAACAAAAATTAAACATTGCAATGTTCTCCTGGTTTTTAAAGTATGTAGTGCCCTTCTTTGTCTCTTCAGCTTAGTTTTGATTTGAGGTCTACTTTGTCAGATATTAAAATGGCTACACCAGCTTGCTCCTCACAGTCATTTGCTTAGAGCTTGCTGACAGGAGCCTGATATAGCTGTCTCTTGAGAGGCTCTGACAGTGCCTGACAAATACAGAAGTGGATGCTCACAGCCATCCATTGGATGGAGCATAGGGTTCCCAATGAAGGAGCTAGAGAAAGTACCCAAGGAGCTGAAGGGGTTTGCAGCCCCATAGGAGGAACAACAATATGAACTAACCAATATCTCCAGAGATCCCTGGGACTAAACCACCAACCAAAGAAAGCACATGGGCCTCATGGCTCTAGCTGCTTATGTAGCAGAGGATAGCCTAGTCGATCATCAATAGGAGGAGAGTTCCTTGATCCTGTGAAGATTCTATGCCCCAGTATAGGGGAATGCCAGGGCCAGGAAGCAGGACTGGGTGGGTTGGAGAACAGGGGAAGGGGGAAAGGAATAGGGGGTTTGGGGAGGGGAAACTAGGGAAGGGGATAACATTTGAAATGTAAATAAAGAAAATATCTAATAAAAAATATATTAAAAAGAAAAGAATATATTTTTCTATGCTTTCACCCTGAAGTGATTACTATTCTTGATGTTAAAGTATGTTTTTTTTGGATGGAGCAGAAGGATGGATCTTGTTATTGTGTCCATTCTGTTATATTGTGTATTTTTATGGGGAAATTGAGACCATTGATAATGACAGATATTAATGAGCAGTATTTGTTGATTCCTGTTATTTTGTTGTTGTCGCTGTGGTGGGGATGGTTGTGTGTGTGTGTGTGTGTATGTGTGTGTGTGTGTATAACACATCCCATGTGTGGAGATGAGAGGACAAGTTCCAGAAGTGAGTTTTCGCTTTTCCCCTTGTTAAGGCAGGGTATATCTGTATTTTACAGTATATTTCCAGTTTATATGATCCTTGAGCTTCAGGATGATTTGTTTATTTATTTGCTTCCACTCCTTATCTCACTTCAGAAATTCTGGGATTACAAATGTGCCTATTGCATCCAACTTTTTACAAGATTCTGGGAGTTAAACTTAGGTCATTAAGATTAATTTACCTATGTTGATTTACTAGCCTGGGATTATTTATTCCCTGTGTTTCCTTGGGCTGGTTAACCTTTTTAGGTTGGAGTTTTCCTCCTAGTGTCTTCTGTAGAGCTGGATTTGTAAATAAGCATTCCTTAAATTTAGTTTGGTCATGGAATGTCTTGTTTTCTTCATCCATTGTGATTGACTGTTTTGCTGAGTGGTGTAGTGGTTTGGGTAGCATCCATGGTCTCTTAGAGTCTGTAGAACATCTGTCCAGACCCTTCTGGTTTTTAGAGTCTCCACTGAGAAGTCAGGTATTATTCTAATGTCTGTCCTTAAGTTACTTGATCTTTTTCTCTTGTCTTGTGTCTATTTGGTGCTTTCATGCTTCTACCTTGATAGGCCTCTCCTTTTTTAGGTTAGGGAATTTTTTTCTATGATTTTGTTAAAAATATTTTCTTTACCCTTGACCTGGGTTTCTTTTCCTTCCTCATTCCTATTAGTCTTAAATGTTGTCTTCTTTTAGTGGCCCAGATTTACTGGATGTTTTGTAACTGGAGTTTTTTAGATTTAACATTTTCTTTGACCAAGGTATCCATTTCTTCTCTTGTATCTTCAATGCTTGAGAGTCTCTCTTCCATCTCCTGTATTCTGTTGCTGAGGTTCCTGTTTAAGCTCTTAAATTTTGCTTTTCCAGATTTCTCTCAGTTTGGGTTTTCTATATTGACTCTATTTCTCTCTCTCTCTCTCTCTCTCTCTCTCTCTCTCTCTCTTTGCTTTCTTTTTTGCTTTATTGGATATTTTCTTTATTTTATTTCCACTTTCATATCTTGAACTGTTTTATTCGTCTCCTTTTACTGTTTGTGTTTTCATGGGTTTCTTTAATTTTTTTTTTTACTTGTTCTCTAAGGACCTCTTCTTATTCATAAAGGCTGTTTTAAGGTCTTTTCTTGGGTTTCAGCTATGTTGCCATAGTCAGGATCTTCTGTGGGAGAGTTGCTGGGCTCTAGTGGAACTATGCTGTCCTGGCTGTTACTGATTATGCTTTTATGCTGGTGTGTTTGCATCTGCATCTGGGTTTGGAATGATTATAGGTCTAGGTGTTGATGTCTGGTCTTGTCTTTGTTGGATGGATATTTTGTTCCTCGTTTTCTGTGGCCATCTCTGGTTCTTAGAAAGATGTGGTAGCTATGTGTTTCCTGGCAGGAAATTCTTCTGAAATCCTGATAGGTGTTACCACTATCCAATTAGGCTTCCAATTAGGAGAGGGAGGTTAGAAGTGGAAGATCTGTGTGGTCCACAGGAGATGGGGGTGGGAGATGGTAGGCCCCAGCAGGTGATCTGCTGCAGAACTAGGGATACATTTTTAGGGATTGGATTTGGAGGAGTCAGAGGGAGAGATGAAGTCCTGCAGTTAGATTACCTGCTTACCTGGTTGGAGTCATGTTTGCTGAATCGTAAAGAGCAAACACACCTGGGTAAGCTAAGGATGTCTTTCTCTGAGAGCTAGCAGCTTGCAGAGTGAAAGCTAGAGCACACCTCTCACCGTGTGCAGTGCAGAAGGGTGAACATAATCAGGATTTTCTCCTTTGGGCCTGAATCAATTGCAAGAGAAAAAATGATGTGGAAAAGATGTGGCATGAAGGAGGTGTAGGTGTGTCCTAGAAAACATGGTCAGCCTGGAGGAGGTTTGTCAGCGGACGATTTTACTAGACTGTAGAATTATGTAAACCAGACCTGTTCTATAAATAACTATATGTTAAATCCACAAGTGTGTCCAGTCTCAGATTCACAATTAGTCGGTGCTCTCCACCCAACATAGCCATGAACCTGAAATGAATCAACAGTCTGAGGTATATATGGCACAGTATATATAAAGGACTATGAGAACTGCACGTTACTCTATAGCTTGGAAGGAGTATGGAATATGTCAAAGGAGGCTGTCTCAGACCTTACTGTAGGGAGCAGGGCAGCCTCTCTCTTCTGATGCATTGCTTTAGCTGTGCACAAATCCCCTGGAGCCTTTCAAGGGTGTTGGAACACAAAGCATGCATGCTTGAGAGGCTGTAGTGGGTAGCTGAGGAAAACTAACCATAGGTTTTGATAGAGACGTAGGCTTTTCCGTGTTATAGCTTATGACAGCAAGTGGAAAATGCTTCAGTGAGGCAGGCTGGCACTTAAAATCAGAGCACAGTAATAGACATAAGTGCTGAAGTCAACAGGCTTCTTAGAAGTATGGTTGCCATCTGCTGAGAAAGCCTTTCAGTGGCCACAGACATGCATTTGCAACCACAGCCAGTTCATTTTTTCCTTGAATGTGGGACTGTGACCTTGATTGACGCCAGCAAGAGCTGTGTACTTCCAGAGAAGGGAGATCTAGTTCATGCAAAAATCCAACACAAGTAGGAAATAGGTGAAGGAAAACCAAGGTATGTGGGCTTATACACAGCACTCAGTTTAGGTGACAGTGCTGTTCATTATCTCCTGGGGGTGGCTTTAAATATTCTCCCCTAAAAAAGAGAGAGAGAAGAAAGAGAGAGAGAGGGGAAGGAAGGAAGGAAAAGGAATGGAAAGGAAGGGGAAGGAGGAGCGAGAAGGGGAGGGAGGAAGAGGAAGGGGAGGGGAAAAGAAAGAGGAGGGTAGGGGGAAGGAGGAGGGAGAAGCGGAAGAGACGAGAAGAGAAAGAAAAATAACCACAAGAACAACTAACCTCTGGTCTATGGATTGAAAAAGATAGGTGAAGGTATGAAGAGTCTTTGACTGATATTCAGTGATTTGGATAGTATTAATGAGGCACATGTGACCTGGAGGAATCGCTCATCAACAAAAGAGAAATGGCCAACTTTTGTGCAAAGTGCTGTGCCTCTCTGTGTCTTGTGGCTGTCAACTGTAAAACAAGAGGTGTGGATTGAGTGTGTCTAAAGAAGTTATTTTGTTTGTTTTAAAGTTCAATGAAGTAAAGACAGGTTAAAGTAGCATACAGAGCAGTAGTACATTATTACAGAGATGGAATTATGTCAAGGTTTGGTCCCTAGAACTATGTGAATCAGTAGAGGCAGTAGGGCCAGGGCTAGCTCATTTATGAAGATAGAGACCTTCTGACATCAGGACAGGAGGGGATTATTGAGAAAGAAAATACTGGCAAGGGAAAAATACCAAAGGAAACTAGGGTCTAAGTATAATGAAGAGTGATGCTGATTGCTAGTTTCTGTCATTTCCTTCCTTGTGGCAAGAAAAACTTGGCTGTGACTTTACTTCTTAGGAAGGTAGACATATCATGGGATCCAATTAGTTATGCTTTGCTTAGCTCTCTTTTGCTTTGGGGGAGCACTCCTGGCTACAAAACATTCTCTGATTTTCTAGTCATGTCCTAGATGAAGTGACCACCACTTCTGGGAGCTCTAACCTGTTTCAGCATTGGCCAATGGCCATATGGGTACATTTCATTTGGAATTCATTTTCCGTTGACTCCTTCAGTAAGCCACACTCCTAGTTTAGCTTTAGCCAATAATAGTGCAGGTAGCTTAATATCCATTGTAACTCTCTGTATGATCAGAATCTTTGTACAGATGTCCCCAAAAGACTTTTAGGGTTGGAGTTCAAAAGAGACAGTGGTCCCCTTATTGAGAAGAATATTGTTCCCTCTGCATTAGGAAGAGGCACGAATTACAAAGACCTAGAGGTTCTTTGCATTTAAAAGATTAATGAGCATCTCAGCAGGGTAGGGGCTTAAAATGAGCTGAGAATGGGCATCAAGTGGAGGACTAGAGAGCTTAGAGGCAAGACTTAGCACTGCCTCCATGCAGACAGTCCTGGAGACTATACACAAGCATGGAAAGTTCACAAAGTTGGCGTGATGTCAACTTTAGCTGTGGCAGCACTTGGAGACTGGGGGTTTTGACAGCCAGCCTGACAGGATGGGGCTCTAAGGTACCGTCTTATACCATACATATCATCAACACAAGAGCTGGGAATGTCTCTGTAGTATACTCTTATATTATATACATTCTCAGAAATAAATGACAACCTATGGGAGTCAGCTAATGAGTAGCTTGGTCTCTGTGTGAATAAATGCTAAACTGTCTCTTCAGGTGTTATAGTTTAGACATTGTTCTTTCTTTCTGTCTTCCTTCCCGCCTCCCTCTTTCTCTCTCCATACCCCACCCCCAACTGCACATGCACATATGTCTCTGTATGTCTGTTTGTGTGTGTGTTCCGAGATTTTTTTTTTTTAAGTCTAAGCATACAATGACATGATGGTTTATTCCTATGATCCCTGTCCTCAGGAGACAGAGACAAGAGGTTGTTGGGAGTTTAAGGCCAGTCTGGATTACATAGCAAGTTCTAGATTGGCTACAGTATTTATGAGATCCTACATCAAAATCAAAAAACCAAAACAAACAAACAAAAGATCCCAATCAAAAAAAAATAGTATATCTAGTATGGGTTAACTGTTCCTGACACTGGCAGAATGAACTTTTCACAGTGACTTCTCATTGATAGATGCAGTTGATTCCACAGTTTATTATTCATAGATGGTGGTTCAGTGGTTGTGCACACACCAGTAGACCTTCACTTACTTTTTCACACACTTCCTTGTCTAGTACCAGCTTCTCCAGAAATTTCAAACTGCTCTTTATATCTTGATTTTTTTTCTATTCCTGTTGTATTTAAATTCACTACCAAGCCAAGCCTGGTGACCCACACCTACAACCCCAGGATTCAGGAGGCAGAGCCAGGAAAATTACTGCAAATGTGAGGCTAGTTTGTCTGAAAGCAAAATAAACTCCAAAATAAAGTAATTACCAAATACTTTGGTTAGTGAGAAGGGAGTATCCAGGAAGGATTTTGAGACATTTGAACTGAGGTTTGGAGGGGGAACAGGATTAGAGAAATTGGGCATGAGAGGTAGGAGCCAGATAGAAGTAGATCTGAAAAGTAAGGCTAAGCAGGAGAAGGGGAGGAGCCAGGAACATGCCCGCTCCAAAGACAGGCAGCTCTACCTGGAGCAGACACTGCTGTCCCATAGGAGGCCATGCTTCCTAAAGTTAGGTGAGATTTTGATGGGAAATCACTAGGGGCAAGGTAGAAACTCGCTGAGCTGTTTGCTGGGAGGAAAGTCTAGCAGGAGCTGCCTTAATAAGGTCTAGTAGGGGCAGATAAACTTGGAAAGTGAGGGGCAAAGTAGAAATGGGGGACAGTGCTCAATTTACTTAAAGTCGAGCAAATAATGGGTGACAAAGTAGTTGACAAAGAAGTACCTCTAGGGAGTCTTAAAATACAAAGGTTTAAATACACTCCCCTGTCATCATCAGGTTTTCTTTTCCTTCCCCTGATATTTGTTTTTCATCTTTTGGCAAAAGAAAAGCAGCATATGCTAAAAGAAATCAGGTGCATGTTGGGGGCTGAAATGGTTCAGATAATTCTCCCTTTGGCTGGATTGCTATCATGTAGGAATACATTTTGATTCAGATCTTTTCTGAAGAACTTGTTCATTGTATTGCAACATCTGCTTCTACATTTTAATCTCTCTCCTTCCTTTTATAGATATTTGCATACTTTTTTTTCCAAATAAGACCTTTTGTTTGCCACAAGAAAGCTATTACCCAGAATGCTAATGGGTTTTTAGCTATTAAGTTGTAATGTATACCTTGAGTATTTAACTATAAATTTGAAAAGTCTCCATGAGCAATCTCAAAGGAATACTTAGAATGCACTCCTGGTAAATTGGCTCATTTTCCTGTAATTTACTGGAAGTGCTGATAGGAGAGCAGTCCTAATGTGAAAAGTGCATTAATCCCTGGAGTTATATTGTGCGGATTAAATTATTACTCCCAAAGAATACAGTGTATGAAGCCATTCAGCCCTCATTCACACTTGTTACTTAGAATCACAGTAGAAAAACAATCACTTAGGTTTTGATGCACAAAATTAGAAGTGATACATTTAATATCGCTTAAAACAAGACGCAGAAATGGTTGCAGTTTTGCATAAGAATTACTCTTTCTGAAACAAGGACTGTGTCACTTAGAAGTCGGTAATGTGGCTTCTCTCCTGTCAGTCAGAAAGATGAGCCTTCCTTCTTCCCTGAGCAGCTGCCACCTTGAGGATTGCTAGATAAGATAGACAACCTGCAGGATCTGCAACTGCAGGGACATTTAGGGTCTTATTTGGAATTTTATCTAACCATACTTTTTTCTTTGCCAGGGAATTGAAAGTTGTGGAAAGATAACGAGTGCCAGTGGGTGCTTCTTATTTGGGAAACCAGCCATTTGTGATTCTGAGCTACTACAGGAGATTAGAAATTTCAGCTGAGATTCAGCAAAGCTACCAACTGCAGACTACACCATGGACATAAAGCTGGACCCTTCCCGGGATGATCTGCCTCTCATGGCCAACACCAGCCACATGCTTGTGAAGCACTACATATTGGATTTGGATGTGGACTTTGGAAATCAAGTCATTGAGGGCAACATAGTGCTTTTCTTTGAAGATGGAAACAGATTTAAAAAACAGTCGAGTTCTACCCAGGAAACCTTCCAGATGGAGTCAGAGGAGGCTGACATATTTAGGACAGCTGAGCCCTGCCATGTTCCTGAGATGGATTCAAGTACCTTCTCAACTAAGATGGGACATAGAGAATTTGCAGTCTGTGGTAAAGGTGATCAAGATGCCTTTGATAATGATGGTAACCATGACAACCAGGAACATGATTCTGAGATCTCTAGCTCAAAGTACTGCTGTGACACAGGGAATCATGGGAAAAAGGATTTCTTGCTAGTGTTGGACTGCTGTGATTTATCTGTGCTAAAGGTAGAGGAGGTGGATGTGGCTGCTGTGCCAGGCCTTGAGAAATTTACTAAAGCTCCAAAGCTCTTGGCTACTCCTGAGAAGCTCAGGTGTGAGATTGTCCGTGACCTTGTGGCTCTGCCTGCAGATGCTTGGAGGGAGCAGTTAGACTGCTACACTCGTTGCAGCCAGGCTCCTGGCTGTGGGGAGCTCTTGTTTGACTCTGACAATTGGAGCTTACAGATCAGGAAGACGGGGACTTCAACACCCGCTGACTTTCCTCATGCCATCAGAATATGGTATAAAACTAAACCCGAGGGGCAGTCAGTAGCTTGGACCACAGACCAGAATGGCAGGTAGGTTATCCAAATGCTTCTCTGCCCCTAATCAAATCACATCAGGGATGCTCTCTAAGTGTGAGGATGATTCTCCTTGTTCTCACACATACTCAGATGCAGACAGCAGGTAAATCCCCGAGCATGCTCAACTGTTGATAAGATCACCTCCTGTAAGTTAAGATGGAGAGAGTCCTTGATTCAGCTCCAGCACTTCTGAGTAAGGAGCTTGAAATGCCAGCTTGGTGCTAAAATGCTGAGCCTGCCTGTTGTTTGAGATCATTGGTAGAGACTTCTAGAGCTGCTGATGGAAGTGAGCCAGTACTTTCTCAAAATACCCTTCGAGCCCACTACTGTGAGGCTGGGCGGGTGTGACTGCCTCACTGTAACTGTCTTCTAGCTGTGTCTTCCTGGAGTTGGCCAGTTGTCATTTGATGTGAACCTCCAATGCACAAGAGAGCTGCCTCTGAGGAGTAAAGCAGTCGGCCCTGCGGATACTGCCCGCTGCTTTCTTGGGAGACAGCTCTTGGTCTCTGGTACCAGGAAGATGCACAATTCTTAGTGTGAGGGGATTTGGTGCCTGACATAGGCAAGTCCCTTAGCCTGGTCTTGTTGATGGTTTTCAATCATCAAGACTTTTTAGAATAACAGAATTTCTAAATCACACTGTTGGTTCTTCATTATTTTACCTATTTCTTTAATGCAAGTCAGCACAGTGAACAGGTAGGTGAAGAGGTAGATGAAGGGCTGCTCATCCGTTAGCTGCTGTTAAGAACATTGTCTTAGAACTCCTGGATGGAAGTGGTGGTCTCTGGCAATTGCTTACATTTCTTCCTCATTCTCCTCCCCAAATCCTTTTAGATTTACCTTCTAATGCCACATTGACATTGAACTCTAATTAGCCTGACCATTGCCTGGAATCTTTTCTCTTGCTATTGTTTCCAGACTTCTCAGGGGGAATTTACTTCATGCCTTATTTCAGCTAGAGTTTGAGGAAGCCTTTGAGGAGTGTCAGGGTTGGTACAGCAGTTCGTGAGTACAAAGGCAGTGATTTCATAGTGTACCTTACTGGGCATTCTCTGGAGACTGTGCAGGAGCAGGTGTTCTTATTGTAGCCTCAACATTTTTAGAATTACTAAATATTTTCATCAAGGTTAACCATATTGAATATTTGAATAGGAATTTGTAGTTTTATTCTCCTTGATGCTTTATCTTTGAACTAAAATTGTGGGAGGAAGGAACTGTTCACAGTTGGAAGTCATGTTAGTTGCCTCAAACATGGCCCTTTACCCTAAGTGCTAAACACAAAGGCAGGCTTGAATCTATTGCATGTAGAAGTCCTGGTTTCCCTGGAGAAAGGTCAATATAAGAATTTCCTCTTGTTATCTCCATTTGTCAGGATTCAGTAAAGCACATGGTTGTGACAGAAACTTTGACACCATGTCTTAGTTTGTGCTTCCATGGAATCCTAAGAGGATACAATGTGTGGGTTTCAGAAGGAAACCCCAGAAAGCTGCTCTTTCTCTCACTTTCCTTTTGGATGTATATGTGAGACTGACATGTCCATGGATGTCTCAAATCTCACTCAACCCTCCAATGTGCCTAAGAATAAGATGCTAGGTGTACTGTCTTTACAGCTGCAGTCCCAGAGGTATAAACGATGGAGACAGGAGGATTATCAAAAGTTCAAGGCCAGATTGGGCTACAGAATGAGGTCCTGATTCAAATACATCACATAAATGGGTCTAAGTGTGTCAAGTTGACTCTTTAGAAACTAAGAACTTTCAATTGACTGAGACTTTAGATTTAGGGACACAATATATTTCCTTAGTGATGTGGGCTTTAACATAATGGTGTGAACAGCAGCATAGGATAAATTCCATTCTCCTTCACAAACAAGGCTGAGTAAAGTATCAGGTGTTTCTGGAGAGGCCATGCCCAGGGTCCACCAGTGGCTTATGTTGACTCGCCTGCTTTCCCACCCCCTGTTTGGTAGTAAGTAAATGAAGTCAGTATCATTTTGCAGAGCAGATCTTCTAAGGATGAAAAGTGAAGTGTGACAAGACTGTGAAACAACCTTCATAGGGAGTGTGGGGAAGGTGTTACCCCAGCTAACTTGGCTTTTGTTTTCTTTTTTACACATGTATGTGTTTGTGCTGTGCATGCATGTTCATATGTTCCTGCATGCATGTGGTGGCCAACAGTTGACTTTGTGTGGTGTCTTTCTCAATCAGTGTCTGCTTTATGTACTGAGACAGGATATCCTCCTTGAACCTATACCTCATTGATTGATCTAGTCTAGGCAGGTTGCCCCTGGTCTCAATTTATGTGGGTGCTGGGGAGCCACAGTCAGTTCCTCACCATGGTCAGCAGATGCTTCACCCTCTTAGCCATCTCCCTGCCTGTGCTTTTGTTTTTCTTTCCCGCACTAGAGGGGATCAGATCAGAACCCTGTATAAGCTGCAGCAGTGCTCTACCATGGAGTAACTCCAGAGAAGATCAGAGTCCCTGAGACTATAGATAAGTGCATGAGTACTGTGCATGAGTACTGTGGAGTCCCTGAGACTATAGATTACAGGAACTGTACATGAGTACTGTGGTGAAGGATATAGTTGTTTCCTGGGAGGAGCAGGCTAACGTTCCAGTCCTGCTCTGTGTTTGTGCCTGGAACTAGTGACCACATGAATGGACAGCAGGACTTGCAAACCTGATGGCAGGTTACAGATGATTCAGACCCTGCACTGGTGCATTCTGACTTAGAGCCATACTGTGAACAGTTAGCTTGCTAAGCTATGTGTGATTGCATATAGAAGTGGCTATAGGTTTCTAGGAGCTAGTGAAGACACAGAGTGGCTTCCTTTCAAAGCATATAGTATGAAGGGGCGTGCCTAACTTACATTCCAGTAATCTGTGTAATCTCAGCAAGATGGCCAGAGTCACAGTCAGTATAGGTAAAGCATGGTAGAGATCGTACTCTGGGGAAGAACTGACGACAAAATGACACAGTCCTTGAGCTATGTGTCAAAGCTACAGGGTCAGCAGGAACAAAGTCTAAGCAGCTGTCAGTCAAGAAGAGCCTAAAAAGTTTTGAAAATTAAAAGTGCTACAGGTGTGGTGGCACACACCTGTAATTCCAGCACTCTGGAGGCTGAGGCAGGAGGGGCATCACAAGTTTTGGTGCCTGACCATGATACATAGAGATACTTTTTCTCAAATAAAATGTCATATGGTAACTTGTATGCACTTGCTCACATATATGATCTTATAATCAATTCTAAAAGAGCCTGACTGTTTAAAAAACAACAAAAAAAAGAATTTCCAAAAGAAAAAGAATATTCGAGGAATCTAAGTGAAGCGTGCCATGTTTTGCTAAGTGTGACAGACACGGTGACTGTAAAAGGGAAAGGAGCTGTGGGGTGCAGAGAAACTTCTTATTTTTAAATGAACTTAACACCTAAACTGTTTAAAATTAAGTTGACTTAAAACATAGCTGCAACCTTCAGAAGAGGCTGCCTTTCCTGGATCCCCCACTACCCATAAGATTGCCCTAGTGCTTGTACTAAGTGCCTTTCTTCTCTGAAGAATAAAGACTATATTTTATTCCTTTTGGGAGTTGTCACTAGCTCGTCCACTATTATTCTAGTTCTGAAAGAGAGTTGCTCAAAGTAGAACACCCAGCTCTCTGTCTCAGCCACTCAGGGCTTGTGCCAGTTCTTGAACCTAAATGTCCTCTCTTGCCTGAGCCCTGGGATACTAGATCACAGGTGACATTTCAAATTGACTGATGGAGGGAATCCTTATGTAACAATCTAGTGGCAGACTTCTTAGATTGATGTTTACTTTATGTGCTGTGTGTGTGCCTTTCAAAGTAACTCTAAGAGAGCAAAAGTGGACCAAGAATGTGTACAGGTGACCCTTTAAAGTTGGAGAGAAATGGGGACTTAACATATTTTCCATTTTGAGTCCTCAGGATACCTAAGAAACTATGAAAGTGGAAATCTATTTGAAGAACATGTGCTTTTCTTCATTCTTGCATTTCTTAAGGTTTTTCCGTTCCACTAAAGGAAAAGTTATTTAAAACTAAGGCATCCCTTCTAGTAAGCCTCGCTTTCCCCTGATGATCATAATGGTAGTTGGGAAAGCAGCCAGCTGCCCCAGGAAGTCTGGCGTATTAGCTGATGATGTCACCAAATGAGAGTTGAGTGGAGGAGAAAATATAATTCAAAACTATAATTTAGGAGAATAAATAACCTGGGAAAAAATATTAAACTTTAAACTTCCCTACAGCATTTGTGATGTTTCTTTGTTTTAGAAAATGCCAGGGCAAAGCTGGTAAGAACTAACTTTTCTGGCATATTCATTCAATTGCTGGGCACACTACTCGTATTTTTAGATTTAACATCAAAGCCAGATGTTAGACAGACATACTGCTTCCCCACTGAATTAACTTTAGTGCTTTATAGCTCACTACACAAGGAGGCTTTAAAAAGAATGAGTGGAAGAGCTCAGATTTCTGTTTGACTGTTTTCATTTAATATTCATACACGCATATAATGTGCTTGGATCTAACTTTCACTCCCTTCCCCCCAAACCCACCCCCACCCGCCCAGTTCCTCTCCTATCCCTTTCCACCACCTTCCCTCCCTATGTCACATGTTCTCCCTCCCTCCTCCTCCCTCTGCCCCTCCCTCTCCCTCCCTCTCTCCCTTCCTGCATGTCTGTCTTCCCTTCTCTTTCCCCTGCCTCTCCCTCACTTTCTGACTCTGCCTATTGTGTGTGCACTGGGGCCATCCACTGGAGCATGGACAACCTCTCAGGAGCCCCATTCTTGATAGTTTACTCTCCGTCCTCCAGCAGCCTTCTGTTGCCAATGGCTTCTCAGATAGAGGTGGGACTTCTCCCTCTCCCATTGCTGGAAATTGGTTTTATACATGATGGCTTGATTTTATACAGTTCTTGTACAATTAAGACTATCCATATACTATATTTTGATTTTTCCCTCTCAGCTCACTCAGGTCCTCCCTATGCTCTACTCATCTAACGTTATCTTCTTTCTCTCTTTTAAAACAAAACAAAACAAAACCATAAAAATGTAAATCAAATCAATCAGGCAAAAGACCAATATGACAGAAATGCCAAACAAAGCTAAACGAAGCAAAGCGTTCACAAAAGCACCATTGAGTTAATGTTGTGTTGGCCAACTAACTCCTCCTGGGCTTGGGGCTTGTCATGGAGTGTGGCTGATATATACTCAGTGGCCCACCACTGGAAAAGTTGATTTTCACTTTGCCAGTGGCTATCAGATGCAGATAGCTTCTTGGTTAGGGGTGGGATCCTTTGTCCACTTTTCCATCTCAATGCTGCAAACTGTCTGTCTTGAACCTGTGCAGTTCTTGTGCATGCTGCTACAGTCTCTCTGAGTTCATATGCACATGTGTTGTACCTGGAAGACACTAGTTTGATAGAGTCCTCTGTCATGTCATCTCTGGCTCTTATAATCTTTCTGCCTTTTCTTCTGCATGAGATCCCCGAGCCTCGAGGGATCATATACAGATATTACAAATGTAGCCATAGCTGCTGAGAGTGATGTGTGTAGCAGCCCAGTTTCACTGCAGATGTCCACTGTCTCTTGACTTATTCTGATTCCCTCTTTCTATCATGATCCCTGAGCTCAGGGGGTATGACATAGATGTCTTGTTTAGAGCCAAGCATTCCAAAGTCTCTGATTTTCTGCCCACTGAGCAGTTAGTTGTAAGTCTCTGTATTAGTTACCACATCCTTTAAAAAGAAGCTTCTCCATTGAGGTTGAGAGGTGCACTATGGGTATAATAAAGATAAGAGTTTGGGAGCAGTTTATTACTATGTCCATTTAGCAGAATTGTAGCACTAGGTTCTCCCCTGGAGCCCGTGACATCCAGAAATGAGTCCTGGGCCCAGTTAACAATATCAGACATAGATTCCATCTTGTGGAACAAGCTTCAAACAAAACCATAAATTGGTCAGAAATTGGTTGATTGCTCCTACAACATCCATGATGCTATTGTGCCAGTGGGTGTATTGTGTGAGGCTAAGCATTGTAGCTCACAGGCTTCATAACTGTATAAGATTGTTGATTCTGATTCGTTCCCGGTAGTGTACATAAAACCTTAGCACTGAGAAAGCTAGCTATTAGGGATGAAACTTCCAAGTGATTCCACCTTGATTCTTTTGTCCTGTGACTCAAGTATGTGGTATCTTACCATCAAGTTCTGGAGGGTATCCAGGACAATGACAAGAGTCTGTAATGTTTTGGGAGAGGATCATGGGATCCCACTAACCTACAACTTAAAGAGAGGTAACCCATACAAGCAGTGGGATTTTTATGATAATCTATAATGTCTTGAGGAGAGACATTGTTTCCCTGTTTTAGAGTAACTCCATTTTAAACTTTCTTATGTAGATATGTACATATGTATGTATTTGAGTAAGTTTCTGCAGCAACAGACTTCCATATAATCCTTTTCAAGGCGGTAGTATTCATTATCCTGTCCTACACTCCCTCCTCTTCCCCTTCCCATCCACATACCATTTAACCCTTCCCATTCCATTCTCCGTTCCCCTCCATACTACCTGCATTCTGACTTCTTTTCCTTGAAACAACTCCTCCCCATAGACCCTTCCTAGCTCCCTGATCTCTATGAGTATTCCAGCTTAAACATACCTAAGATTCAAGTCTAGTATCCACATATAAGAGAACATATGGATCTTGTCTTTCTGTGTCTGGGTTGCCTCTGAAAGATTATTTCCAGTTCCATCCATTTCCTGCAAATCTCATTATTTCTTTACAGTTGAATAAAATTCTATTTTATATTTGTGAACCACATTTTCATTATTCACTCATCTATGGCTGGACTTGGGTTGTTTCTGCTTCTTGGCTATTGTGATTAGAGTAGCAAAGAACAGTGATGAGCAGGTATCTCTCTTGTATGATGTAGAGTCATTTGGAATACTCCCAGGACTGTTATAGCTCGATCATAGATATATTTCTAGCTCTTTGAGGAACCTCCATGCTGTTTACACTCCTGCCAGCAATGAGGAAGTATTCTCTTTCCCACACTCACACAAACATTTGTTGACTTACTTTGTCTCTTTCTTTCTTTCCTTCTTTCTTTCTATTCTAACTCGGGTAAGATGAAACTTCAAAGTAGTTTAAATTTGCATTTCTCTAGTGGCCAAGAATAGTAAATATGTAATATTTATATAATTATACATTTGTATTTATATAGTTATATAATTAACTATGCAATATCAGCCATTGTTTTTTATTTGTTTGTTTTTAACTCTTTATATGTTATAGACACCCTCTATCATATGGATGGCTGATAAATATTTTCCCACTCTCTAGACTCCCTCTTCACTGGGCTGATAATGTCCTTTGCACCCACAGAAACTTTATAGTTTGAGGTTTCAGTTCTTAAGAGAACATCCTGTCAGCTATGATGCACACCTGTAATCCCAGCACAGGGAAGGCAGAGGAAGACAGGTCTTTGTAAGTTCAAGGCTAACTTGAGTCACAGGGAGATGATTCTATCTCTAAATTTAAAATACAAACCTTTGTTTATCTGTTTTTGAGATAGGGTCTCTCTACATAGCCCTGACTGTCCTGGCAGACCAAGCTGGCCTCCCAAGGACTGAAGGTATACACCACCACACCTGGCTAAAATCAAGAAAGAAAGAAAGAAAGAAAGAAAGAAAGAAAGAAAGAAAGAAAGAAAGAAAGAAAGAAAGAAAGAAAGAAAGAGAAAGAAAAGAAAGAGAAGGAAAGGAAAGACAAGACGGAGGGAGAGAGAGAGGAAATCTAATATCAACAGAAAACAGTGGCCTATGTAACTGAAGAGTGTAGTCTGTTGTAAAATTGGAGGGAAGAACCCAGATGCTTCTGAGTGCTGGTGCTGCCATGCTGCCAACAACAGGCAACTTTGGTAACGTTATTTACAACCAGACCTAATTTCTTCATGTGTAAGGTGAGACAATTCCATGACAGGATTTCCACCTTACCCCTGACATCAGGAGGAGCTCCCAAGTGACAAAGCCTGCCTTTGCCCTTACAGGGAGCTCGTCTCTTCTACATGAAAAATACCTCTCTTGAATAAGTCCTGTCCATTTCAAAACAATGATGTCTTTAGACTTGCTGTCTAGATGATATTGATGAGTTCTGGATTTGGTAATGATGTAATGAAATGGATGGACTAAGAGAGGAAAGGAGGAAAGCCCATTGTTGGTGGCACTTCCTGTACTAGAAATGTTGGATCTACATGTGTGGCATAAGAAAGCAGGAATTTTGCTTACTGTAGTGGAAACTGAATCACAGTTTTCTTTAAAACACAAACTTGTAAAAATATTAAGTGCAAAATAATAGATGGAAGTAAATTGGAAGCCTGGACACTTTGTAACCCATGGAAGCTTCTAGATGGTGCTAGCTAAACTCCTGTGTTTGTAACCCCTAAACTAGCTTTTGTGATCCCTAGCCAGCCATTTGCCCCATTTCAGGAAGGCCCCATGAAGCCACACAGCAGATTTGGCCTTTCAGGCTGCCGACTATCTCCTACTTATAGCTCTCTAGTTGCTGGTTGCTGATCAAAGCCTCTGACAAAGACTACCGTGATGAGAAGAGGTGAGGTCAGAATCTTTCAAAACCAGAATCGCCCCCTACTCTCCTGAGAAGGCTGTTCTGTATAGTAGTCAGCAGAGAAAGAGAGTGCATGGTTTGGAGCAGTTTCCTGCAGATTCTCCATTATGATGGTTCTTTAAGGTGAAGAGGAAGCATGTTGGAGTTAGTTGCTTGGCTCTGTTTGCCTAGTCCATGAATACAGAGCTCCTTAACCAGGACTCTAAGCAACAATTCTGACAGGTTCTTCCTCAGGTATGAAGCCATGGACCTGCCTTTCAATGCATCTCACCCTCTTTACCTCTGATTTTCAATTTTATCCTATTTCCATGACTGTGCAGCCTGCCTGGGCTCCCAGCGATCTCCCAGGAGGGTTGGTTGCCCAAGGCTTTTGAGATGAGCCCCAGGGAGAGAATGTTTTTCTTTGTGTGCTAGAAGAAATCCTTTGATCTGGGAATAATGGAGTTATAAGCATTGGAGAAACTCAGGCTGGCACCTGTACATCCATCCTGTAAGCATGTCAGCAAAGGTGAGGTGCAAGGCTGTGCCTGTCCAGGAAACACAGATCCATTGATTTCTGTGATTACATATCCAGATACCCTGTAGCCTGCCTATAAATACATGTTGATTTTCTTCCTCCGAGTGAAGGATTGGTTAGTAGGGACTTGACCTTCGTTGGGTAAGAGCCATCTTTGTTATGAGTTATTATAGGGAATACCATGGCATGACTGTGCATTCATCTTTATGTACCTTCTACCTGCTAGCAGTGCCCACATTTCATCAGAGCACCAACCTAAGGATAGAGCTTTAATTTCTGGAAATACAGCTACCCAACTTTCATTTGTATTTGCATTATGCTGTGAGATATGCATAAGGATACCAGGTTGTAAAAGATCAAAGGCCTTTGGTTTGAACATGTTGGGGAGGGAGGAGTGAACCTGTGGCTGAGAAAAGATGCCAAGAGAGGAATAGGCAGGGGTTGGGGAGTGCGCAAAGAAAGTGAGCAGCTTCAAGAATTATTAGCTGGCAGTGGTGGTTCATACTTGTAATTCTAGTACTGGGGTGCCAAGACAGAAGGATTGACACATATTTTGAGGCCAGTCTGGACTACATAGTGAGAACTTGTCTCAAAAACAAAACAAAAACAAACAAACAGACAGAAGTTGTACCTGGGATTCTCCAGTGTTCATGGAGACTACGTGAAAACTTTCCAGGAATCAAAAACCAAACAAGCCCAGCTAGCTGATGCTTTGTATTTTTGGATGTGATTTTCAGGTTGATGACTTGATGTGCATCTTTGAAGTTCCAGCTCTAGATAGCAAGAAGAATGTCAGAATGAGAAAACATATTAGGCCTATAGAACAGATACACAGGGTGTAAAAAAGCAGGAGGGAAGGGGCACTGGGGACCAGCCCCTCTGATAGAGTGTAGTCCAGCCTTTGGGAGGAGGATGCAAGAGAATTGCTATGATTTTAAGGCTATCCTGGGCTACAGACAGAGACTCTGGCTCAGACCAACTCTTTCACCCTCTAAGAAAGAAAGAAAGAAAGAAAGAAAGAAAGAAAGAAAGAAAGAAAGAAAGAAAGAAAGAAAGAAAGAAGAAAGGAAGGAAGGAAGGAAGGAAGGAAGGAAGGAAGGAAGGAAGGAAGGAAAGAAAGAAAGAAAGAAAGAAAGAAAGAAAGAAAGAAAGAAAGAAAGAAAGAAAGAAAGGAAAGAAAGAAAAAGAAAAAGGAAGGAAGGAAGGAAGAAAGAAAGAAAGAAAGAAAGAAAGAAAGAAAGAAAGAAAGAAAGAAAGAAAGAAAGAAAGAAAGAAAGAAAGGTAAAAATAATAGAATATAATGAGGATATTGGGAGGAGGTGAGTGGTAGGGACCTGGCCAGACTATAGAACACAATGCCTAGAAGTAGATAGTGAAGGCACAACATGGTATTTTGGAATTCGGTGAATGGAAGAGTTTCTTTCTTATTTTGTTGGAATTCTGACTGAGATTCACCTCCAAACTGTGTAGCTGAAGAAAACTTTGAACTTCTAATCCTCCTTTCACATCCCAAGTGCTAGGATTATAAGGGTGGCCCTAGAATTCCTTAGTTCTCATTTTAGACCCTAAGCCATCTTGTTGGATTACAAAAACACAGCTTCTTGGTCCATCAGCCTGGCAGTTTTCATGTGATGAGGGAAGCCCTTAATAAGCACAGCAGACAGGCCATGCTCCTTGGGATCTTTGTTCTTACTTCCTGAGTTTTCGATGTGTGGCTGCTTTACCATCCATAGCTTCTCCTTGAGCCCAAACCTTTGGGAAGTTCACTCAGTCATCTCTAGCTGTGTAATGGACAGATCAAAAACACTGAACATTTTAAACAGCAGGCACATATTATCTCCCAATTTCTGAGGGCCAGGCATCCAGGAGACACATAGAAGGCTAGCTGTGGCCCTGAGTCTCCTACAAGGTTGCAGTCAGGCTGTGAGCTGAGCTTGATTGTAAATGGAAAGCTTTCTGAATTCTCTTACAGGGTCTTTGCATACACAGCTTCTGATTAGCAGTTGGCTAGAAGTTTCTGCTCCTCAAATGGGGTCACTTGCTAGCTGACTGATGTCCTCATGACCCAGCCACTGGGTCTATCATCCCCACCCTTACGCCCCTCCCCATCTCCAGTAAATGATCAGGATGAAGGGAAAAAAAACTTAAGCCTAATGCCATGGCTCACATCTGTAACCCCATCATGGGAAGCAGACGCTGGAGGATTGCTGCAAGGTCACCAGCCTGGTTTACATAGTGAGAGCTAGATAGGGAGACCCTGACTCAAATCAAATCTCAGAAGTGATAGGGTATGATTTCTGCAGTTGGTCAGAGGTCAACTTTAGTACTGTTGGGAGGTAGCTATGAGTGGTGGCAGGAGATGGAGCTCCTGGAGAGAGGCAGCTCAGCCATTCCTGCCTCTGAGAGCTCTTCCCTCTTCCTTCCCCTCTCAATACATACCTCAGTTAATCCCAATTCTGGCCCTGAACTCAGGCTTCAGAATTCATGTTAAATACCAGACATAGTGGTGCACACTTGTAATCCCAGCATTTAGACAAGGGAGATGACCTCACTGGTCAGCCACCTACCCTGTGTGATGAGCTCCAGGTCAGTGAGAGATGCTGCTTGTAAGGTGGAGATGTCTTCTGGTATCTGTGCACACGCACACACACACTTTTGCTTACAAGTATGCATACAAAATAAAAATAACTACCTCCGTATTCTTAGATGTGCCTTCATCTCAAACCTGGTTGTTTTTAAGTCACTGTATGGAGGCTGATAGAGGATGCCTTGGGGATTAGCCAGCCAGCCACTGACGATAGAAGACTGTCCAAGTCACACCAGAATTACAATAGTCAGTTGAGCCAAGATCACAGACATTTGACTTGTTCTGTGCATGTTAGCCATCACATCAAAATACGAGGCTGATGCACTCTTAGGAGTGTTCCACACAAGTTACAGGTGCACATGGCTCTGAAGGAAGCTTCTAGGCTCCTGAACAAGAAAAGCTTCAGGGTCCATTCTACTTTGGTGGGAAGGAAGCCTTGTTCTTGGGTATCTGCCAGTGACAAAGAAGCAGGATTTTGACCGGCCAGTTGGTAGAGGGAGTAGGCCCCTTTGCATGCTGCTTTTTTCCTGCATGCAATCTTCCTCTAAAAGGGGGGCTCTTAGGGGATGAACCCACTCCTAATAGGTAGAATTTTCTGAGCTGACTCTCTTTTGATCCCACTTGGATAAGCAATCTGAGCTACTAACAGGAATCTTTGGCTATCACTGTCCCACCTGGGAAGAAGTAGCACTGACAACCTTCCCCATTAGGGTCTGAAACAGCCTGAGGCTGGGCAGCTAAAAGGAGGTAAAGTCAACTAGGAATCCAATAGGACCAAGAATGGAGTCAGAATTCATTGAAATTGATGGGATGCTCCGAGCCTCACATAGAAATGCCCCCCTTTAATTTCAGACCTAAAAGCTTGACATACAGAACCAAAGACTAACTGACCCACATCCCCTACCCCCTCATTTTACCCATGACCAGTAAAAGGCTGAAACAACCCTACTGCCCATCATATCCTAATTTGGTAGGCCACCTGGGTATGGTATATGTTTAGGCTGGCTTCAGACTTGGTGTGTGGCTGACACTGGGTGTGAACCCCCTGTTCTAGCTGTCACCACCTCCTCAGTGTAGGGTGGAGCTACAAGTCTGTGCTGCCATGCCTGGTTTGTTAGTAATGAGCTTCGGCTCTGATCTTTCCCTGCCTCCTGTCAAGCCATGGACTGGGTACACCTGTACCGTGTAAGTGTGCTGCAGCCTGTGTCTGCCCTGAGACCCACATTCTGCTCTAAGATCTCTAAGTGGTAAAGAGCCACATTTGTGCGGCCCTCCTGCCTGCTGTTTTCTGGCCAAATTTGATTGGTGGAAGATCAGAGCAAAACCATGCATTCTGCTCCTCCCCACTCCCTCTGACACCTAGAGTGTGAGTCACCTCTGTGGTCCCAGCTCCTACTGGACACTCTGCCCTGTCTCCAGGTGACCCCTGCCTTTGTAACTGCAGCTCCTCCAATTTGGGAACCGTAGCTGCTGAGCTGTGACTGGTCTCTGGAGTGCCTCACTGTCCCCCGCTTGGTTTCTCCACTCTACCCTTTGGATAACAGTTCTCTGTATTATCTCTGCTTGCTAGACCCTACCCTGGCTTATCGCTTCTTTATTGAGCCTTGATGAAATAAGAAAACCATCATCCTCTGTGTTCTTTCCTACACTGTACAGACAGATTAATGTTCAATCATAATGATGTCAATAAAACCGTTCTTGTCTTCAAGTTCGAGAACTAGTAGCTGGTTCGTTAACATTGTAAATCAAGCTGATTAATCAACATTTGCCTTAATTAAAGGAAAATAGTTTTCTTTTCTTAAATTGTTTTCCCCAGGAGTCAGTGTCATGCTTTCTCTATGGTGTGAGAATGGATTCTTCTGATTTTGCAGGTCTTTGTCATCTCTGTCTACCATGACTTAACCATCAAAAGGGAGCCTGCTTGGTTTGGGATGGTTTAGTACTTGGAGCGACTGAATTCTAACTCATGCCATTGGTTTTGTACCTGACTTTGGTAATGAGCATGTTCCTGTGGCCTTCCCATCACAAGCCTGGTTTTTGTGACCTCTACCGTCCTGTTTGTGCCAAGCCCTGTTCTTGGCTTCTACACAAGGATCCCCACAAGGGCTCTGTCTGAGAAGGCGGTTTCCACGACTGGGGAGGAAGGGGTTGGTCTGCCTGCCAGCACTGGCTTTGAGACCACCGCTTGTTTTTCCAAGATTAATAATCGCAGAGATCTCCAGCCATGTTTTCTTTTCCAAAATACTTTCCAAAAAGTCTGTAAGAATGTCTCTGAAGCCTTTTCCCTTTGAAGGCAGAAAGGCCTAAGGGAAGCATAAATTATAACTTTGCAGAATAGTATTTAAAACCTTATCCAATTTTTTCTCTTAGCTCACACACACACACACACACACCCCTACCTTTTCACATACTTAAGTGGTTCATTTGTGAGGAATAACCATTGAGCTATTGACAGAGCAGGCACTTGAATTCAGTTCAGTATATGAAATGAAAGAGTCAGCTATAAAGCCTCAAATGTTTCTACTTGGAAAGCTCAAGATAACCTCCCTGCCTTGGTAGAGAGATAAGTGGCAGGCAACTCATTTTAAAGTCTTCCCTTCTCTGTTTTTCTTCTGCAGGCCATGTGTTTATACTATGGGATCCCCCATCAACAACAGGGCCCTTTTTCCATGCCAGGAACCACCCGTTGCCATGTCAACATGGCAGGCTACAGTTCGAGCAGCTGCATCTTTTGTTGTTTTAATGAGTGGAGAAAATTCTGCCAAGCCCACACCACTTCGAGAAGGTACAGCACATGTGTTCTTTCTTATTTGGGTGTGACGCACACAGAAAGATCCAAGGATCCATCGGCTGAGCTACAGTCTCTTAAGGAGTTGCTTTTCTGGTGAGGTTGGAAGAAAAACCCTACCAGAGAACGCACAGGGGTTGGGAGGAGCACTGGGGAACTTGGACATGGGGCTCCAGATTCCCCAAGCCAAAGTTATCAATTCACAGATGACTCCACTCTTGCATGATGGTTTGTGGAGCAAAAGTGGGTGGTCTTGGTTGAAGACTTCCTGGACAGGCAAGTGTGTCATGGAAACACATAGCTGAGCTGTGTGTGGTTTGGACATGACATCTGTATGTGGTTGTGTTTTTATAAGAGGTAGTGTGTAGGCTAGCCAACTTGCTGGCTTGGAAGTCTGAATCCAGGGTGTGTCAGAAGAACGGTGGCAAGAGCCAGCACACCACCCAGATCTGTTGTGAGGTACTTGCCTGTTCAGTCACCATGGCCCATTTGATGTCTTCAGCATGCTGATGCCAGACAACAGCACTTATTCTTAATGTATTGCATGGTGTACTCTCCTACATGCTTATCAGAACAACTTGAACATATACAAAAAGTCAAAAACCAAAATGAAATAATTTTGGAAAGAATGAGTGCTCATGTGTTGCATTATCCCCAGTACTTAAGAGCCTTGTGTATCAAGAGGTACTAAATTGTCTTTAAGGTTGTGCAACAGTATAATCTACTTTTTTTGCTCATAGTGTACATTAAAAAAATACAATTGTTTTATTGTCTGAGTATGTCAGTAACCGACAGACCTTCACATTGGTGGATATTTTGATCAGCAGATCATTTTCCTGTTATCAATACAGTTGCAGTATGTTCCCAAGGGGATGGTTGAATGGATCAATGAGTAGCTGGGTCTGAGCTGAGTGTGTCTAGGCTGTATTATGTGGCCCACAGTATTTTCCATATTGTGCCATCTTACTTAATGCTACAGTGTTGTTGACTTTATCTGTTCTGATTTGTGACATTGGCTTCACCATAGGTTAGATTTGTTGCATATGTACCAAATTCTTTTTTTTTTGATTTTTAATATTTTTATTACATATTTTCCTCAATTACATTTCCAATGCTATCCCAAAAGTCCCCCATAGCGCCCCCCACTTCCCTACCCACCCATTCCCATTCTTTTGGCCCTGGCATTCCCCTATATTGGGGCATATAAAGTTTGCAAGTCCAATGGGCCTCTCTTTCCATTGATGGCCGACTAGGCCATCTTTCGATACATATGCAGCTAGAGACAAGAGCTCCGGGGTTCTGGTTAGTACATCATGTTGTTCCAACAATAGGGTTGCAGATCCCTTTAGCTCCTTGGGTACTTTCTCTAGCTTCTCCATTGGGAACCCTGTGATACATCCAATAGCTGACTGTGAACATCCACTCCTGTGTTTGCTAGGCCCCGGCATCGTCTCACAAGAGACAGCTATATTTGGGTCCTTTCAGCAAAATCTTGCTAGTGTATGCAATGGTGTCAGCGTTTAGAAGCTGCTTATGGGATGGATCCCTGGATACGGCAGTCTCTAAATGGTCCATCCTTTCATCACAGCTACGAACTTTGTCTCTGTAACTCCTTCCCTGGGTGTTTTGTTCCCAATTCTAAGAAGGTGCACAGTGTCCACACTTTGGTCTTCATTCTTCTTGAGTTTCATGTGTTTATCAAATTGTATCTTATATCTTGGGTATCCTAAGTTTTGGGCTAATATCCACTTATCAGTGAATACATATTGTGTGAGTTCTTTTGTGATTGTGTTATTTCACTCAAGATGATGCCCTCCAGGTCCATCCATTTGGCTAGGAATTTCATAAATTCATTCTTTTTAATAGCTGAGTAGTACTCCATTGTGTAAATGTACCATAATTTCTGTATCCATTCCTCTGTTGAGGGACATCTGGGTTCTTTCCAGCTTCTGGCTATTATAAATAGGGCTGCTATGAACATAGTGGAGCATGTGTCCTTTTTACCGGTTGGGACATCTTCTGGATATATGCCCAGGAGAAGTATTGCTGGATCCTCCGGTAGTACTATGTCCAATTTTCTGAGGATCCGCCAGACTGATTTCCAGAGTGGTTGTACAAGCTTGCAATCCCACCAACAATGAAGGAGTGTTCCTCTTTCTCCACATCCTTGCCAGCATCTGCTGTCACCTGAATTTTTGATCTTAGCCATTCTGACTGGTGTGAGGTGGAATCTCAGGGTTGTTTTGATTTGCATTTCCCTGATGATTAAGGATGTTGAACATTTTTTCAGGTGTTTCTCTGCCATTCGGTATTCCTCAGGTGAGAATTCTTTGTTCAGTTCTGAGCCCCATTTTTTAATGGGGTTATTTGACTTTCTGGAGTCCTCCTTCTTGAGTTCTTTATATATATTGGATATTAGTCCCTTATCTGATTTAGGATAGGTGAAGATCCTTTCCCAATCTGTTGGTGGTTTTTTTGTCTTATTGATGGTGTCTTTAGCCTTGCAGAAGCTTTGTAGTTTCATGAGGTCCCACTTGTCAATTCTCGATCTTACAGCACAAGCCATTACTGTTCTATTCAGGAATTTTTCCCCTGTGCCCATATCTTCAAGGCTTTTCCCCACTTTCTCCTCTATAAGTTTCAGTGTCTCTGGTTTTATGTGAAGTTCCTTGATCCACTTAGACTTGACCTTAGTACAAGGAGATAGGAATGGATCGATTCGCATTCTTCTACATGTTAACAACCAGTTGTGCCAGCACCATTTGTTGAAAATGCTGTCTTTCTTCCACTGGATGTTTTTAGCTCCCTTGTCGAAGATCAAGTGACCATAGGTGTGTGGGTTCATTTCTGGGTCTTCAATTCTATTCCATTGGTCTATTTGTCTGTCACTATACCAGTACCATGCAGTTTTTATCACAATTGCTCTGTAGTAGAGCTTTAGGTCCGGCATGGTGATTCCACCAGAGGTTCTTTTATCCTTGAGAAGAGTTTTTGCTATCCTAGGTTTTTTGTTATTCCAGATGAATTTGCAGATTGCACTTTCTAATTCGTTGAAGAATTGATTTGGAATTTTGATGGGGATTGCATTGAATCTGTAGATTGCTTTTGGCAAGATAGCCATTTTTACAATGTTGATCCTGCCAATCCATGAGCATGGGAGATCTTTCCATCTTCTGAGATCTTCTATAATTTCTTTCTTCAGAGACTTGAAGTTTTTATCATACAGATCTTTCACTTCCTTAGTTAGAGTCACGCCAAGATATTTTATATTATTTGTGACTATTGAGAAGGGTGTTGTTTCCCTAATTTCTTTCTCAGCCTGTTTATTCTTTGTGTAGAGAAAGGCCATTGATTTGTTTGAGTTAATTTTATATCCAGCTACTGCACCAAAGCTGTTTATCAGGCTTAGGAGTTCTCTGGTGGAATTTTTAGGGTCACTTATATATACTATCATATCATCTGCAAAAAGTGATATTTTGACTTCATCTTTTCCAATTTGTATCCCTTTGATCTCCTTTTGTTGTCGAATTGCTCTGGCTAGGACTTCAAGTACAATGTTGAATAGGTATGGAGAAAGTGGACAGCCTTGTCTAGTCCCTGATTTTAGAGGGATTGCTTCAAGCTTCTCACCATTTACTTTGATGTTGGCTACTGGTTTGCTGTAGATTGCTTTTATCATGTTTAGGTATGGGCCTTGAATTCCTGATCTTTCCAAGACTTTTATCATGAATGGGTGTTGGATCTTGTCAAATGCTTTTTCCGCATCTAACGAGATGACCATGTGGTTTTTGTCTTTGAGTTTGTTTATATACTGGATTACGTTGATGGATTTCCGTATATTGAACCATCCCTGCATCCCTGGGATGAAACCTACTTGGTCAGGATGGATGATTGTTTTGATGTGTTCTTGGATTCGGTTAGCAAGAACTTTATTGAGGATTTTTGCATCAATATTCATAAGGGATATTGGTCTGAAGTTTTCTATCTTTGTTGGGTCTTTTTGTGGTTTAGGTATCAGAGTAATTGTGGCTTCATAGAATGAGTTGGGTAGAGTACCTTCTGTTTCTATTTTGTGGAATAGTTTGTGAAGAACTGGGATTAGATCTTCTTTGAAGGTCTGATAGAACTCTGCACTAAACCCATCTGGTCCTGGGCTTTTTTTAGTTGGGAGACTATTAATGACTGCTTCTATTTCTTTGGGGGATATAGGGCTGTTTAGATCGTTAACCTTATCTTGATTCAACTTTGGTACCTGGTATCTGTCTAGGAACTTCTCCATTTCATCCAGGTTCTCCAGTTTTGTTGAGTATAGCCTTTGGTAGAAGGATCTGATGGTGTTTTGGATGTCTTCAGGATCTGTTGTTATGCCTCCTTTTTCATTTCTGATTTTGTTAATTAGGATGCTTTCCCTGTGCCCTCTAGTGAGTCTGGCTAAGGTTTTATCTATCTTGTTGATTTTCTCAAAGAACCAGCTCCTTGATTGGTTGATTCTTTGAATAGTTTTTCTTGTTTCCACTTGGTTGATTTCACCCCTGAGTTTGATTATTTCCTGCCGTCTACTCCTCTTGGGTGAATTTGCTTCCTTTTGTTCTAGTGCTTTTAGTTGTGTTGTCAAGCTGCTAATGTGTGCCCTCTCTAGTTTCCTTTTGGAGGCACTCAGAGCTATGAGTTTTCCTCTTAGAAATGCTTTCATTGCGTCCCATAAGTTTGGGTATGTTGTGGCTTCATTTTCATTGAACTCTAAAAAGTCCTTAATTTCTTTCTTTATTCCTTCCTTGACCAAGGTATCATTGAGAAGAGTGTTGTTCAGTTTCCACGTGAAGGTTGGCTTTCTATTATTTATTTTGTTATTGAAGATCAGCCTTAGTCCATGGTGATCTGATAGGATGCATGGGACAATTTCAATATTTTTGTATCTGTTGAGGCCTGTTTTGTGACCAATTATGTGGTCAATTTTGGAGAAGGTACCATGAGGTGCTGAGAAGAAGGTATATCCTTTTGTTTTAGGATAGAATGTTCTGTAGATATCTGCCAGATCCATTTGATTCATAATTTCTCTTAGTTTCTCTGTGTCCCTGTTTAGTTTCTGTTTCCATGATCTGTCCATTGGTGAAAGTGGTGTGTTGAAGTCTCCCACTATTATTGTATGAGGTGCAATGTGTGCTTTGAGATTTACTAAAGTTTCTTTAATGAATGTGGCTGCCTTTGTATTTGGAGCATAGATATTCAGGATTGATAGTTCCTCTTGGAAGATTTTACCTTTGATGAGTATGAAGTGTCCCTCCCTGTCTTTTTTAATGACTTTGGGTTGGAAGTCAATCTTATCAGATATTAGAATGGCTACTCCAGCTTGTTTCTTCATGCCATTTGCTTGGAAAATTGTTTTCCAGCCTTTCATTCTGAGGTAGTGTCTATCCTTTTCTCTGAGATGAGTTTCCTGTAAGCAGCAAAATGTTGGGTCTTGTTTGTGTAGCCAGTTTGTTAGTCTATGTCTTTTTATCGGGGAGTTGAGTCCATTGATATTAAGAGATATTAAGGAAAAGTAATTGTTGTTTCCTGTTATTTTTGTTGTTAAAGTTGGCATTTTGTTCTTGTGGCTGTCTTCTTTTAGGTTTGTTGAGGGATTACCTTCTTGTTGTTTCTAGGGCGTGGTTCCTGTCCTTGTATTGGTTTTTTTCTGTTATTATCCTTTGAAGGGCTGGATTCATGGAGAGATAATGTGTGAATTTGGTTTTGTCGTGGAATACTTTGGTTTCTCCATCTATGTTAATTGAGAGTTTGGCTGGGTATAGTAGCCTGGGCTGGAATTTGTGTTCTTTTAGTGTCTGTATAACATCCGTCCAGGATCTTCTGGCTTTCATAGTCTCTGGTGAAAAATCTGGTGTAATTCTGATAGGCTTGCCTTTATATGTTACTTGGCCTTTTTCTCTTACTGCTTTTAGTATTCTATCTTTATTTAGAGCATTTGTTGTTCTGATTATTATGTGTCGGGAGGTATTTCTTTTCTGGTCCAGTCTATTTGGAGTTCTGTAGGCTTCTTGTAAGTTCATGGGCATCTCTTTCTTTAGATTTGGGAAGTTTTCTTCTATAATTTTGTTGAAGATGTTTGCTGGTCCTTTGAGTTGAAAATCTTCATTCTCATCCACTCCTATTATCCGTAGGTTTGGTCTTCTCATTGTGTCCTGTATTTCTTAGATGTTTTCAGTTAGGATCTTTTTGCATTTTACATTTTCCTTGATTGTTGTGCCGATGTTCTCTATGGAATCTTCTGCACCTGAGATTCTCTCTTCCATCTCTTGTATTCTGTTGCTGATGCTCGTATCTATGGTTCCAGATTTCTTTCCTAGGGTTTCTATCTTCAGTGTTGCCTCATTTTGGGTTTTCTTTATTGTGTCTACTTCCCTTTTTAGGTCTAGTATGGTTTTGTTCATTTCCATCATCTGTTTGGATGTGTTTTCCTGTTTTTCTGTAAGGACTTCTACCTGTTTGATTATGTTATCCTGTTTTTCTTTAAGGATTTGTAACTCTTTAGCAGTGTTCTCCTGCAATTCTTTAAGGGATTTTTGTGCTTCCTCTTTAGTGTCTTCTGCCTGTTTAGCATTGTTCTCCTGTATTTCTTTAAGTGTGTTATTAAAGTCCTTCTTGAACTCCTCTACCATCATCAGGAGATATGCTTTTATATCCGTGTCTAGCTTTTCCGGTGTGTTGGGGTGCCCTGGACTGGGCGAAGTGGGGGTGCTGGGTTCTGATGATGGTGAGTGGTCTTGGTTTCTGTTAGTAAGATTATTACGTTTACCTTTCGCCATCTGGTAATCTCTGGGGTTAGTTGTTATTGTTGTCACTGTTTAAAGATTGGAGCAGAAGCTGTGTTCCACTCACCAGCAGTCTCAAAATCCTGCGGCGGGGGTCGTGGGTAGCTGACGGTACCCCGGTGTTGGTCCAGCCGGGAGAGGCCTGTGGTCCTACTCAGGCCGGTTTTCTGCTTCCCTAACTAATGCAGTCTCTGGTCCCGCGTGCAATTGGATTGGAGCAGAAGCTGTGTTCCACTCACCAGAAGTCTTAAGATCTTGTGGTGGGTGTTGTGGGTAGCTGGCGAGTGTCAGCCGACCCTGCGCCCCAGCTGCCCAGGTGCTTTTCTGACCGGAAGAGGCTTGTGGCCCTATGTAGGCCGGATTTCTCTCTCCCCAACCAGAGCAGTCTCAGGTCCAGCGTGATTGGACTGGAGCAGAAGCTGTGTTCCACTCACCAGCAGTCCCAAAATCCTGCGGCGGGGGTCGTGGGTAGCTGGCGGGTGTCAGGCAACCCTGCGCTCCAGCTACCCCGGCGCTGATCTGGCTGGATGAGGCCTGTGGCCCTACTCAGGCCGGTTTCTGCTTCCCTAACTAGTGCAGTCTCAGGTCCCGCGCGCAATTGGATTGGAGCAGAAGCTGTGCTCCACTCACCAGAAGTCTTAAGATCCTGTGGCGAGTGTTGTGGGTAGCTGGCGAGTGTCAGCCGACCCTGCGCCCCAGCTGCCCCGGTGCTTTTCTGACCGGAAGAGCCCAAATTCTTAAGCTTAACGTTTTTATTTTTAAATGTAGAACCTTTAGATAATATATTTATACATGAACACAGGGCATATTTGTAGTAAGGTTTCTTTTTACTTTTTCTTTTTTAAAGATTTATTTATTTTATTTATATGAGTACATTGTGGCTGTCTTTAGTCCCACCAGAAGAGGGAATTAGATCCCATTACAGATGGTTATGAGCCACCATGTGGTTGCTGGGAGTTGAACTCAGGACCTCTGGCTCTTAACCACTGGGCTACCTCTCCAGCCCTCTCTTTTTTACTTTATAAAATTTGGTGTGAGATGAACATATTCCTTTGCAGTCCATTTGAGACAGTCTTTGCTGATGAATATTCCATTTGAAAAATTATTGGAGAATTTCATACATGCACACATGTATTTTGATCAGTGATCCCCCATCACTTCTGTCCAGTTCCTCCCCTATTTTTTCTTCTCACTGAGTCTATTTAGTGCTGCTTGTATGTAAATGGGCGTGGGACCGTTTAGTGGTGCACAAGCAGCCTCTAGGGCTGCTTCCCTGAAGAAAATGGACACTCCCTCTCCCAGCAGCCTCAATTCCCAGAAGCTCCTCAGCTTCTAAGAGTGAGACTTCATGTGCTCCTCCCCAGTGCATGCTGGGAGCCTGGCTGGCTTGGTCTTGTGCGGGCAGTGTCAGGTTCTGTGAGTTCATGTGTGCAGCTGCACCATCATGTTCAGCAAACATCAATTTGCTGCAGCAGGCATTCATTTCCTCTAGCTCTTTCAGCCTGTCCTTGATTTTTTCTGAGATTCTGTACCCTGAGCCTTGTAGGGAGGGGATGTGATATAACTGCCCCATGTAGAGCTGAGCATTCAGTCTCTTACTCGCTGTACATGGATAGGCTGTGTGTATCTCAAAAGAAAAGAAATCTCTCTGATGAGAGTTGACAAATACAGTAATTTATGGGTACAGAGATAATCATTAAATGGTAGTTTATTAGTGTGTCCATTTAGCAGAATGATAGCACTAGATCTTCCTTAGCCACCCATGGGTTGTTATCCCAGTTAAAGGTACAGGGGATGGGTTCCATCCTGGGGCAGGTTTTTTTTTTTTTTCATAATTTTTATTGTTTTTTTTAACTTACATTTTAAATGTTATATCATTTCCCAGTTTCCCCCCAAACACACCCAGAAGCCCTCTATCCCACACCTATCCTGCTTTCCTGAGGCTGGTCCATCCCCCACCCACCCACTCTTGCCTCTGCACCCTAGCATTACTTTTTGCTGGGACATTGAGCCTTCACAGGACCAAGGTCCTCTCCTCCCATTGATGCTGACAAGGCTTCTCTGCTACATATGCAGCTGGAGTCATAGGTCCCTCGGTGTATATCCTTTGGTTGGAGGTTTAGTCCCTGGGAACTCATGAGGGTCTCGTTGGTTGGTTGATATTGTTGTTCTTTCTATGAGGTTTCAAACCCCTTCAGTTCTTTCTCTAACTCTTCCATTGGGGACCCCATGCTCATCCCAATGGTGTATGTTAGCATCCACCCTTGTATTTGTCAGGCTCTGACAGAGCCTCTCAGGAGACAGATATCCGGTCCCTGTCAGCAAACACTTCTTGGCATCCATAATAGTGTCTGAATTTAGTGACTGTAAATGGGATGGATACCCAGATAAGGCAGTCTATGGATGGCCTTTTCTTCAGTATCTGCTTCACACTTTGTCTTCATATGTTCTCCCTTGAGTATGTTGTTTCCCCTTCTAAGGACTGAAGCATTCATTCACACGTTGGTCTTCCTTTTTCTGAGCTTCTTGTGGTCTGTGAACTGTATCTTGGCTATTCTGAGCTTTTGGGCTAATATCCACTATCAGTGAGTGCATAACATGTGTGTTCTTTTGTGAATGGGTTACCTCACTCAGGATGATATTTTTTAATTCCATCCACTTGCCTAAGAATTTTATGAAGTCATTTTTTTAATAGCATAGTAGTACTCCATTGTGTAAATGTACCACATTTTCTCTATCCATTACTCTGCTGAAGGACATCCCGGTTCTTTCCAGCTTCTGGCTATTATATATAAGGCTGCTATGATTGTAGTGGAAATTTTGTTCTTCACATATGTTGGAATATGTTTTGAGTATATGCCCACAAGAGGTATAGCTGGGTCATCAGGTAGTACTATGTCCAAATTTCAGAGAAACCAAAACACTGATTTCCAGAGTGTGCCAACTTGTATTCCAACCAATAATGGAGGAGTGTTCCTCTTTCTCCACATCCTCACTAGCATCTGCTGTCACCTGAGTTTTTGATCTTAGCCATTCTGGCTGGTGTGAGGTTGAATCTCAGGGTTGTTTCGATTTTCATTTCTGGGAGCAGGTTTTAAATCCAGTCAGAAAGTGGTTGCTTGCTCCTATCACATTTATGACCCTCTTACAGGAGTGAGCATCTCTCACGTGTGTATGTGTGTGTATGTATGTATATATATACATACACACATATATACATATATACATACACACACACACATATATATACATATATGTGTTGTATACATGAACATATATATGGGAATTCCGCCATAGTAGGTTTTAGCAGCATTTCCAAAGGTTATTTTTGTTTCTCGTCCCTCCTGGACTCCATTCTCCACCTGCCCTTCCAATCTAAGCTCATTCATCCCATCTTTTCCAGCATTCCCCTTCCCCTTTCATACTACCTTTTCCTTGATGTCCTCCCCATGCTGCTTATTAGTTTTCTAACTTCTTTAGGTACTGTAATTTAAGCACACACATCTGGGTTTTCTCCATCCACATAGGAGAGAGAACATGCAGCATTTGTGGTTCTGGGTCAGTCACTGCACTCAATAATTATTCATGGCTCTCCCCATTTACCTGCAGATTGCATGGTTTCATCTTTCTTTATTAGTAAATAATAGACCATTGTGTAAATGTACCACATTTCCACTATCCATTCCTCAGTGGTTGAACATCTATGCTGTCTCCATTTTGTGGCTATTATGAGTAGAGCGGCAATGAACATGGATGGTCAAATATTTCATTAGTGGGTATACATACAGTCCTTTGGGAATGTCTCAAGAGTCATGCAGCTGGATTATATGTTACATCTGTTTCTTGCTTTTGGGGAACCAATCTGCTCTCTCACCAACAGTGAATAAGTGTTCCTCTTTCTCAAATCCAAGCCAATATTTGTTGTCATTAAAAAAAAAAAAAAACTTAGCTATTGTAAGTTTAACAGAATGAAATCTCAAAGTAGTTTAAATTTATATTTCTCTGATGGCCAAGGATGTATTTTGAAATATTTCTCAGCCATTTGTGTTTAACACACACACTCTCTCTCTCTCTTTTCTTTTCTTTTGAAAACTCTGTTTAATTCCATGCCCCAGTTTTAAATTGGGCACAAACCTCCCAGTTGGTGTTTGATTTTTTTTTTTTTGAGTTCTTTGTAAATGCTTCATGTTAACTCTTTATCAGATGTACAGCTGGTAAAGACTCTTCCATTCCGTACAGTGCCTTCAGCGTCTTGGTGCCCTTTGCTGTACAGGAACGTTTTAGCTTCACAAGGTCCCATTTCTCAGTTGTTGGTTTCCATGCCTGTTCTGCATGCTTTGACACAGGGACTCGGGTACACTCCATTACCCTCAAGCTAGCTATGTAGCATGGTAGGGAAAGCGCTCTACCCGCTGAATGCTGCCCCTGTCCCGCCCAGCTCCTCCTTACCCCTCCTTCTCTGCTTGTTGCTAGCCTGGCCTCAGAGGAGCCAAGGCTGGCTTCACTTCCTCAGCTTTGCTCCTTTGCTGAGGAAAGTGCAAACACGTGTGTGATCGCCCTTTAGAGGAGTGGGGAATTTAATACAATTTGGGATTTAAATGCATTTTCTTGTATATTTTGCTGTGTATTGTATCTTTAGGAATTGCTGTTAATTGTTTCACATTTCATTCAGTTTTAAATCATCCTTTGAATACATATTTAAACTGATTTTTCATTCTTGATCTCTTAAGCTTAAATTGTTTTCCTGTTATAGTTTTTTAATTTTTATTCTCCAAAGGAAAGTTTGTAGTTCATTTTATAGGTCTTTGCATATTTTTATTGACTGTGAGATAAATTCCCTTATGAACAACTTTTGGCTAGATATTAACTTTTTCTTCAAGTAAGGGCTGGATGAAGGATGCTGCCTGACTTTGAGCTCCTGTGATCCTCCTGCCTCTGCCTCTCAAGAGCTCGCAGTATCCTGTGGACGCCACACCTGCCTGGATGTACACTTCCTGCCTCACTGCTTTTCTAAGCTAAGTGCTAATGTGGCATTTCTGAGGAGGAATCGTATGTTAGATTTTCATTTTGAAAGATGTCTGACATTGCTGCCTACATGCCCTTGGGGCTTTAAATTTTTATGTAATTCAGACTTTAGATCTTTCTAATGAGTTGTTCTACAATGTGAGTCAGCTGTACTGAACTGTTCTTTTAAATGTATTGTTCAATAAGTTCTGGCCACTGCACACACCTGCATGATTAGACACTGCCCTGTGCTAGCACAGGACATTCCTGTCTCCCAGAAATACGCTTGTTGTACACCTACTCCTTAGTCCTTGCTGCAGTATCCCTGTCCCCAGAGGTTAGCTCTACTGTGTCTGTCAGTGGTCTAGCTTTAACTCAGCTGGTGTGCCTATAACTTAGACTTTAATCCATGGACAAGATTCCTGTATGAATGAGGCACATTTCATCCACTTACTTATGGTAGACTATTTGGAGCTAGTTCAAAAATTAGGCTGTAATGTTCACATTTGTGACTTTTTATTTATTTTTTTGTAGACATGGCTTATGATTCTCTTGGGTGAGTTCCCAAGGGTAGAATTGCCAGATCATGTGATAAGTATCTGTTTTGGGGTTCATTGTCTTCCAGGACCTGACTAAAGTGGTTTTGTATTCTTGCTGGCAGCATCTAAGAGCTCTGGTTGTTGTTTGTCACTGTGAGTGCTTAGCACAATCAATCTTTGAAGTTAACCTCTAGTCAGTATGAAATGCTATCTCACAGCTTCAGTTCAGATTTCCCTGATAGCTAATGGTGTTGAGAATTTTCATGCTCTTAACGCTTATTCTTACATTTTAATTTGATCAGTGTCTGCACAAGTATATTGGAAGTTTTTACTGTGTGTCTCTTGGCTGTAGAGATTATGTGAGCTCTTTGTCTAGTGCTCTAGACATATAATTAATTAATCTCCAAAGCTTTCCTTACAGTGTTGGGGTGGGACCTCAGCCTTTGTAAATTCCAGACAAGAGCTCTGCACAGCTGTGTCCTTGCCCCTGCTTATACTACGTACTACTGATTTTTCAGTAATACTTTTGCTCTTTACTGATTCTATTTGAGATAAAAAATGATGTGATATTTTCATCTTTTATTTAAAAAACAAAACTGTGGTTCCTTGATCCCAATTTGTCACACTAATGTATTGCCCTGGCACTGTGAGTATATAGTATGTAGAAGTTATGTCCCTTTGTGTCACAGTAACAAGGCTGTGTTCTTAATTTGGCTTTGGTTTCTGTGATAAATTACCTCCAGGGTTTGTGCGTCCTCTGAGTGTTTAGAGTGTGCCTTCATGTACTTTGATGCTGCCGTATATTTTCCTCACGTTCCACTTTGGCATGCACCAGCAGACAGGATGTGCACATACTGAGTTCCCTTTGCTCTTCCTGTCCATCTACATGTGGCTGAAACCCTCTCTCACGTTGGCAGCGGGAAGTTATCTGACAGCCCCAGCTGTAATGTCTTGTTGACAGTTGTCTTATTAAGTTGAGCTTGATTTGTTTGGAATCTTCCTCTCTGTGTGTGTGTGGCTCCCTGACAAATTCAGAATTGATCTAATGCATGAAATCCTTTCATCTCCAGCACACACGAGTACCTGGGCATCTCCATAGCAGCCTCCCCTGATAGCCAAACCTCCCATGACCCTTGTGTCTCCCACAGCCTCCTCCTCTCACCCCTGTGCACTCTTTCCTGACACAGCCATGGCACCATGTGCCAACTCTGATTTCAAACATGACTGTTAGTTTTCTTTTCCTTTAAAAGATGTATTTTTTAAAATTTTATGTGTATATTGTGTACCATGTGCATATATGGTACCCACAAAGGCCAGGCTAAGGCGTCATATCCCCTGGAACTGGGCTTAGAGATGAATGTGATCTGCCATGTCTGTATGCTGGGAATCAAACTCAGCTATGCAAGAACATCCGGTGTTCTTAGCTAAGCCAACTCTCCAGCCCTGTTTTTTTGTTCTTGGAAAGGGAAAGCTCCTTATTTACCAGAGCTGACTGAGGCATTGTTAGAATGGTATTTTAATAACTAGATATTAGATGGCGATAGGTTATAAATATTAGAATGATATTTTTAAAACTAGAAACCTATTGTAACTTTTGCACAGCTATTGAGCCAAATAAAATCACACTAGTTTACTTAGTTACAAAAATTTAAACCAATAAGTTAAGTTTGATGCAGAGACTAAGATTTGCTAGGATGAAATTGCACTCACAATAGGAGAGTAAATCCAGAAAGGTGTGTATAGTGTGGGTGGGTGTAGTGGTCTGTCTGTCTATCTGTGTGCATATCTGTATGTCTGTGTGTGTTCTGCTTGTGCGTGTGCATGATTAAATACCTGTCCTACCCTGAACTATGTGATACTCACTTCTCTACAACTTTCCTTCAGTCTGCTTCTCAGATATGCTTTGCCTTCTATTTTGTGTGTGTGTGTATAGTGTATGATATGCATTAGATTGTAAATGTTTGTGTGTTTATATGTAGTGTATGACTGTGTGTGAGTTTGTGAATGTGTGTGTTTGTATGTGTGTGTAGTGTATGAGTGTGTATGCATTTGTGAATGTGCACGTGTGTGTATAGACCTGTTCTTCACATTTAAAAACTTTTTTTTTAAATTAGGTAATTTTCTCAATTACATTTTAAAAACTTTTTTAAATTAAAATATAATTAATTACTGTCCCCTTTCTTTAGTCCCACCCCTCTCATGTTTTCCTCTTTATTCTCTCTTGAAACCATGGCTTCTTTTTCTCCAATTGCTATTATTACATATGCATGCAGTCTGTTCAGTCTGTGTAGTACTATTTTTATGTATATGATTTCAGGGATTGGAATAAGCAATTGGTGGGAGGAGCCCCATCCCTAGAAAGAGTATTTCTCCTGCTCACAGTGGTCATTAATCCTGTTCTCCTTTGTCTATGGGAGAGGGTGAGGCTATGAGATTTCCTCCCTCTCTGTTAGCATGTCTATTGGTGTCGTACTCCTTCAGGTTTTGTGTAGGAAGTCATCTTGTTGAGGTATCATGGGTGAAGCTTCTCATCATTTCTAGGAGACACATCTCACAGCAGATTTCTTAGTCATATGGCTCTTACAGTCTTTCTGCCTCTATTCTGCAATATTCTCTTGAGTCCCCTGGAGGAGCTGTGTTGTAGATGTATCTACTGGTGCTTTTTAATTTCTGCTTATGTTTTATTTTATTTTTTAATTAGGTATTTTCTTATTTTACATCAAATGCTATCCCAAAAGTCCCACATACCCTACCCCCCCCCACTCCCCTACCCACCCACTCCCACTTCTTGGCCCTAGTGTTCCCCTGTACTGAGGCATATAAAGTTTGCAAGACCAAGGGGCCTCTCTTCCCAATGATAGCCGACTAGGCCATCTTCTGCTACATATGCAGCTAGAGACAGGAGCTCCGGGGGTACTGGTTAGATCATATTGTTGTTCCACCAATAGGGTTGCAGACCCCTTTAGCTCCTTGGGTACTTTCTCTAGCTCCTCCATTGGGGGCCCCAGTTGTGGCTTTCTATAGTGTATACATCTATTGAAAAGAGAAGTTGCTTTTCTGAGAAGTGAGAATTCCATTCACCTATGGGTGCCAGCAGGTTCTCCTCTGAGATCTATGACTTTACCAGGCCCATATAGGCTTCCAGTTCCAGGCATGATGTTCTGTTTGTTGAGTAGACGCTAAGTCTAACTAAAGAGCTGTTGGTTACTGCCAAGGTATGCGTGCTAATATTGCACCGTAAGGGCTACAGTACCATGCTAGGCATTGTTTTGGCTTATAGATGTCATAGCTGGATAGGACTATTTTTTGGTTGCTTACCTCTTCTAGAAGCTTGTGTGGTACCTCCAGTACCACAAAAACATGTAGTCACCGGGTATGGTGGTGCACGCCTTTAATCCCAGCACTCGGGAGGCAGAGGCAGGTGGATTTCTGAGTTCGAGGCCAGCCTTGTCTACAAAGTAAGTTCCAGGACAGCCAGGGCTACATAGAGAAATTCTGTCTCAAAAAACCAAAACCAAAACCAAAACCAAAACAAAAACAAAAAACAAACAAACATGTCCTCTGGGTCCTGTGTTCAAAGGACATGGTGTCTTCAGCAATAGGGACTCAGCTTCCATCTCTGGGAGGTACCAGCAATAGACTGTGATGTTTTGAGAGTCTCTTGAACAACTCTGCCCAACAACTTGGAAGTGGGTTTTTCATGCTGCAGCTCTAGAGTACAGCATTGCTTGACCAAGTAGGATAGCTTCATTTAAACTATAAATGTATACACATAGACTTTATTGTACTGTGTGTAATCCAGGTAAATAAATGGTGCCTTGTGGCATTTTCAGACATTCTTAGTCTTGTTTTGCTTTTCCCTTTCCTTTCTATGTGTCCTTCCTCCTCCCACTCCAGTTAAGCACACACCTCCTATTTTATACCTTTTCCCTCTCATTACTTGCATCCTGCTGTTCTTTCTCTAGTTCTCCTGCCCTTTGTTTTAAAACGGGCCTCACTGAACCTGGACCTCACCATTTAGGTAAGACTGGCTGGCTGGCTGGTAAGCAATCCCCAGGGACCCCCTCCTGCCTCTACCACTGCTCCACCACTGGGATCACAGGTACCTAGTGATGTGCTTGGCTCTTTATGTGGGTGCTGGTGACCATGCTTGCGGGAAAGTTCCCACTGAGCCTTCTTCCCAGCATCTATTTGGCATTTCCTCAGGCAAAAATAATCATTTTAATGTTTTTCTCAGTAACTGAAGGTCCCACCTATCCCTGTGTGGTCATGTACATTTCTGTGCATGTGAGCGTGGAGATATTTAACAACCTCACTGAGGATGCGCAGTAAAGAAACTGCCAACATGACTACTCCATTTGGGGGATGGGTTTTATTGTGGGTGAGAGAATGGAAATAATGAGGGGCTTCTGGAAGAGTCCAGAGCAGAGAGAAAAGAAAGCAGACTGGATATAGCCAGGGCTAGAGAAACTGGAGAGAACATGAAAATAGCAAGAGATAGAGCACAGCCAGGGAGTGTGAGAGAGAGCAGGGAGGGAGGGAGGGAGCAGGGAGGGAGGGAGAGGGGGAGGGAGGGGTGGGAGGGAGACAGACAGACAAATCATTCTGGTCATAAGGAGGATGAGTAGCTGCAGGGAGGGACTCCTGGGGCTGGAAAGCTCATGTCACAGGTTCCTCAGGAATGCTGGCTTTTATCTACCCTGCAGAAATCCTTCTACAGTCCAGGTTGACCTCATTTCTAAATATATGTACTCTCTGAGACCTAACACCCACTCAGGTCTGGATGCTTTCAGACGCCAGCAAACTTCAGCCTTTGACCAGTCCTGTTCACTGCCTGGTTTTGTAAATAAGTTTTATCGGGTTATAACTGCTGCCTGGGGCCTCTTCCAAGCACAGGTGAGTGTTTGCAAGGAAGGCTCAAAGGACCAGAACCTTTCTCTACTCCTTTACCAAAAACGTTTTCTGATTTCTACCCCATTTGTCTTTTCTCAGTCTGTGTATTTAAAGATTATCATTAACAGTTAAGAATAATTGGGAGGCTGGGGTAGGAGGAACAAGAGTTTGAGGTCAGGCTAGACTGTACAGTGAGACCCAGCCCCCCACAAAATCCTGAGAAATTATTAAACTTAACATTTTCACAGAAAATGTTCACACTTTCAGGAACATTTGTGAGCCTTTTCTCTTCTTTAGAATTCCAGGTGAGGGCAAAGTCTTCATAAAGAGACGCTCACTGGGTTTGATGTTCACACTACTTACACCCCAGCCTGTATAACAAAACACTTACCAGCCCAACCTGAGGACCAGTGGAGGTAGAAAAGGAGAAAGAACTCTTCCCAGAGCTGGAGTTTATCAAAAGACATGCAGGGAACCATATTGCTAAAGCCCATGGATGGGACTTGAGTGGTTGTTATGGAGTGTGGGCAGCATTCACAGCTGTGTCTGTGGATTTCAGACAAAAGGAGTGTGTGGTAGATGGTAGGAGATGATGTTCCCTGTAGGCCTGCTTTCTGGGTCCCTGACTCTGCTCTATACAGCCTCTAGAAGCATGAGCAGTACAGCCCTGCCCAGCCTGTCTCATCCCTGCCCATCACAGTGACACTTCATTAGCCCTATTAGCACAGTTACCAGACACCAGCTGACTTACTGAGAAGGCTCTCAGTAAGTTGGGAGCCAGCTTCCATCTGGGGCTAATCAGAGAAATGGCAGCAGCCATTCAGCAAGAAACAAAAATTAGAAGAGAGCCCTCTGAGTCTGTGTTCCATGAGGAAATCATTCCTTCTGATGGTCTTTTAAAGGAAGGCTAATGGTTAGGGGCTGTTGGCCAATGAGTATCATAAGAATTTTCTTAGCTAAGTAGTCATTATTCTTTTTTTTTTCTTCCCCAGAAAGGCCACAGATGAACTTGGTTAACTCCTACTCCTACTCACCTTCCTCAGCTTGAAGCCATTTTGGCAGAAATGTTACCCATTGATCTATGCCAGTCTCTCCATCTCTACCTGCTATGCTTTGTGTTTAATAGGGCTCAGAAATATACCTATTGAATATGGCCAATATACCTATTGAATATGGCCTATGAAATCAAATGGAAGTAGCTCCTGGCAGAGGTATTTAAAACCACATAGTTGATGACAGAGGCAATACCATGTTCATAGCTTCCCCTATGAACATGGTTGCTGGTTTCTACCACACATGTTTAAAAAGAAGATCACTCTGCTATCACTTTCCTCCAGTAATTTTTGTTTGTTTCTTAAAGATTTTATTTTTAAGTTGTGTTTACTTGAGTGTAGTGCTAGCAGAGGCCAGAAGAGGGCATCAGACCCTCTGGAGCTGGGGTTTTAGGTAGTTGTGAGCCCCTGGATGTGGTGCTGGCAACCAACCTTGGCACCTCCAAGCGCAGTGTGTGCTCTTAGCTTCTGAGCTGTCGCTCCAGCCCCCTGGCTTTACTTTTATAAATCTAATTTGGCATATTCCTACTCCTCAAATTAATTATTTTTCTAGGATCTTTGTTCTCCCCCCCCCCTCCCCATTTTTCAATTGTAAAGAGCATTAACGTTATTTCACTTTGGGTAAAATGCTACTCTCTGTCTGGACTGTACAATATGCCAGCTCTCTGACATTCTCTTCCGTATGACTGGGAAATTCCAGGAAAAATGATTAAGGAGCAAGACTCTCCCAGACAAAAAGCCAGCTTCCCCCACCCTATTTTGATGGCCCAAAATAAATAGCAGTGTTGAGAATGCTCCACATTCTCTCCATGTGAGAAGGCAGTAAATTAAAAAGCTTTGGGGGTGGTTATGATCAAGTAAGTACTTTGCCCACAAAAAGGAAATGCAAGGTAGAGAGAGTGTCCTAGTTTTGGAAGTAGAACCTCGGTAGTGCATGCAGATGCTATGAAGAAATGGGGTGGGCGTGCCTTAAGAGTATACTTCACAGTAAACGTATTCCTTGTTTCCAGTAGACAGCTGCCCTCACGTTGTGAGGGTTGTGTTTGGCTTTTCTATTGCTCATGTGGACTCAGATGATGTCTTACACTTTCCAGGGCTTTCATTCTGTGATTTGCTGTTCACTAGCTTGCTTGCCTCCTTGCTCTGCTTAGTATATACACAGAGTATGTTAGGATTTTTTTCTCTCTCTCAGACCACAGTGCTTCTGCCAGCATATGTTTTATTTGACCATTCTCACTGGTGTAAAATTTTTCTTGGATTAGACATTCATGAATGTTTGCATGCAAGGCATTAACGTTTGTCTTGTGACCAACCATCTGGAAAGGTGGTGTTCAGCCCCCTGATGTCCTTTGTGTTTCAGGGGAGCTACTCATCTTCATTATGGTCATGCATATCTAGGAGATCTGGTAGACTGGTGCCAGTGTTCCTTTAGGGAAGCCTTGAAACCATGGGATGCTCACAATCTACACAGCACCTCTCACTTCAGCAGGTGGCGCTCTTTTACCTTTGAAGGTTATTCTCTCCTGGTCGCCTGTGTCCAGAGCTATACTTCCTGCAAAGAGAGAGACCTGAGACCTCTGTGTAGAGTGGCATTGGCCTGTGAAGCCATTGTCTGGCCTGGTAAGGGAAAGCTGATAGGCATTGACCCACCTGATGCCAGTTTCAGCCCTCGAACAATAGCGAGGAAGACTTATGTGGACAAGGCTGTGCCAGAGGGGCCAAAAGCTCATAAAGTAGGTCATGTAATTGCAATGTCTCAGTCGTAACAGAAAGAATGCTGGGGTTTGCTGAAGCACCTGAGGATGGAAAAGGATACCGTGAGGGGAAGAACAATGAAATGAGGAGCCTGCATTCCTTCCAGTGTGTACATAGTGCTTACACATGTTCCTGTGATGTTCATATTCATATAATATGGTTATCATATACTCATAAATGCACGTATTCCTATACAGCTTGCATTTGTAATGATCTTCCCAAAGCATTACTGCCATATAGAGTAATTTGGGCAGGGAGCTCTGAAGAAGGGATTGTGGCTAGAGAAATAGTCTTAAGATAGGAACTACATTAGATCTGGGAAGAGAAACATGATATGTCACATAAGAGTACACTGACATCACTGAGGGCTCCATTCTGGTTTTCTACCCTACAGCAGGAAGCTTCCAAGGTTACATGAATGCTTCCAGTAGGAAGACTTTGTATGCCTTTTTAAATTTTCAGAGAAAACATCAATTTCTTTTTTAAATCTCATGTATCTGGCTGGCCTTAAGCTGGTTTTTGTTTATTGATTTTTATTCTTGTTGTTATTTTTTTAATTAAGACAAGATCTCATGGTGATCAAGCTAGTCTCAAGCCTGCTATGCAGCCAATCATGATCTTGAATTTGTGTCCTACCTTTACCTCCCAGGTGCTCACATTGCAAATGTGTCCCACCATATCTTGTCTAAGTAGTGCTGGGGATTTAACCAATTTAATTTCCCTGTATGCAAGGCAAGCCACTCTGCCAATTTAACAACAACCTTTTGTCACTAACTCTTTAAATATCAGGCATTCTTGCCTGTGCAGAAATAGCTGTGTGTGATGGTTGCTGCCTTTGGAATTTTAGTGATATACCAGGTATGCAGGACTTGACTACCCACATTAGTTTACTATTGCTAATTGATATGACCAAAATGTGTCTACAGGACTTTGATTTTCTAATTTTTTCATTTTATAAAAATGTCCATCTCAAATATTTAAGTTTTTCATAAGTGTAAGATACAAAGTCACACTCATATCCCCTTGGTGTCCGGCTCTCACCCACCGAGCTGAGGCTGACTCCTTGTCGTCTTTGCCTCTCCTCACTTGTACCTTATTACCTCCTTATGAAGAGAGTTTCCAAAGCTGTTCTGAGGACAGTTTGCCAAGCAGTGAATGAAGCAAGCAGTGCCTCAGGTGATGGTGTTAGCATTTCTAGGCTATGATGTACCTACTTTGAGAAGTGAATTCTAATTGTGGTGTATTTAGTGTGGTGGGCATCACACCCAGAGCTCTGTGCGTGCTGCCTGAGTACTCATAGTTGAGCTGCACCTAGAGCCAAGCCCAACTTTTTAGATCATCTCTTTTGACTTGAAAATTAGTCCCTTTCAAGTCCTGTTATCCTTCCAAAATCCAGTTATCTCTAAAGAAATTTTCAGTTCTGTTTTGAAGATGAAAATGTTTGAGTCTTATTGTAGCTGCTACCATGCTTGTAAGACAGATGTCTCATGGCACAACAGCCTTGTGAGATTATTGAAATAGGCCTCTAAATATGCTCTAATTTAAGAAAATGGTATAGGGGTATACAGTATAAAAAGTTCTGGTCTCTGTTTGAGGAGGGCTCATAAGCCCACAGTTAAAGAATCTGTGTGAAAGGGAGGACAAACTTGGCTGCTCAAGTCAGAGAACGGGAGTACTATTAATTCTGGGTGTCTCCACAGCCCCCATCTCTGCTGCCTTGTTAATGAGTCCAGACCTGGCTATGAAGTCATCCAGGGGTATGACGGGCTTCTGGCTTCTACAGAGGAAAAACTTTGGGCTAATTTAAGTACAGTGTGTTCTCTTTGTTTTGCAGCTGGTCCTGTGAGGGGGTTGGGTACAAGTGCAATGATTAAAAAAGAAAATGAAGGCATTCACTGTCTATTTCATGGAGGACAGCTCACTGAAAGTAAACACCATTTAAATAGTCTCCAAATGGCCCATTCTATATGAAGTCATGCAGGATGCCCCCTTTGGGCTGTCGCTCTCTTTTAAATGGATCACTTTGTTTTCACTGTGTTTGAGTGCCATTCAACCTTAAACTCCAAACATGGGCCTCATCAGGTCATGGTTTTAGGGCACATGTGGCAGCCATACCTTCAAACATCCTGTTTCTGCCTCCAGAATAGTTATCCTGGATGGTTAGAAGAGGCAGCTGTAGAACAAAGTGGTTTAGATGATGACAGCCCAGAGACAATGACAGGGACAAACACTGTGGTCAGCACTGTGCCTCAAGACTTGTACCTGTTTATCCACTTTATTCCTCACATGATTCTGTGAGGTAAGCTCACATGATTCTGTGAGGTAGGTTATGATTGTTCCTTTAGTACATACAAGGTGTTCAGAGACACTAACATGCTCCAGCTAGCAGGTATGGAGCAGGAACTGGACTCTACCTGTTCAGAGTCAGCACTGACCCATGGTTTACTCTAAAGAAATAAACCTCCATCAGTTCTGTCTACAAGGAAGGCTGACTGCAAATGGCAGGGTCTCTAGAATATAAACCCTGCTGCCTATGCAGTACTTCCCTGGATGAAGGTAGAGTTTGCAAGACTCATAATATACTAACCCAAGAGCAACACAGAAGAGTTTTTGATTTCTGGTGAAAATCCTGGAAATGCCCTCATATTCCAAACTGAAGGCCCTTCCCAGGACACAGGAAGTTCCCCCATAGTCCAAGGCTGGCTCGAACATTGCCCAAGATCAGGACAGAGGTTCTTGAGAAGCTTCTCCCTAGAAGCTCTGTAAATGAACCAAGGCCTTTGAAGCTAGATTCCTAAGGGCCAGCCAGCTTGCGTGTCCTGTGATGCCACTTGGGGCCGAGCAAATGTTTTTGTTTTAAAAGCCTGGGGTATGAAATAGTCTCTTCCAAGAGAACTCTTCACAGCTATGCAACAGGAAGTCATCTGCAGCTCTTCAGACACAATTGCAAGTACAGACAGACACTTAAATTCTGATGTCCCCGAGACACTTGTTTTCAGTCTGCTCCTATGTGCCCCAAAATAATGAAATAGAAAAATAATGTGATTTTTCAATACATTAAAAAAAAAATTCTTGACTCCCAGGTGCTCTAGCACACCCAAGATCTTAGGATCAGGGGTGAGTAGGATACAACATCTGTTCCAACACCACCAGGAGTAACTGGGGCCAGCAGGATCCAGGGACACAGGAACCCCACCCAACCAGCGACCAGCGACCAGCGAGTGGCTCAGGTTCCTTCCGATCTGCACTGGTTTACCTTGGGCGCAATCTCTGCAGCCAGTCCCACAGCACCCAGAGGAGGCTCAAATCCCAAGCTCTCTAACACAGCCAGAATCCTGAGATTCCAGGATTCCAGGAGCTTGGTCACACCAGGATCTCAGGATCCCAAAGGCAGCTTGACTCCCAGGAACTCTGACACACCCAGAATCTCAGGGTCACAGGATCCCAGAATCACAGGATCCCAGAGACAGCTAGACTATGATTTCTGACACAACCAGGATTACAGGAAGGACAGGCTCCAGTCAGATAGCAAGGACAGGTAGCACTAGAGATCTTCAGATGGTGGGAGGCAAGCGTAAGAACATAAGCAACAAAAACCAAAGTTACTTGGTGTCATCAGATTCCAATTCTTCCATCATAACAAGTCCTGGATATACCATCACACTGGAAAAACAAGACTAAGATCTAAAATCAGTTCTCACAATGATGATAGAGGACTTAAAGAAAGACAAGAATAACTCCCTTAAAGAAATACAGGAGAACACAGATAAACAGGTAGAAGCCCTTAAGGAGGAAACACAAAAATCCCTTAAAGAATTACAGGAAAACACAATCAAATAAGCTAAGGAAATGAACAAAACCATTCAAGATCTAAAAATGGAAATAGAAATAATAAAGAAGTCAGAAAGGGAGACAACCCTGGAGATAAAAAATCTAGGAAGAGATCAGGAGTCATAGATGCAAGCATCACCAACAGAATACAAGAGATAGAAGAGAGAATCTCAGGTGCAGAAGACACCATAGAAAACATTGACACAACAGTCAAAGAAAATGCAAAAAGCAAAAAACTACTAACCCCAAACATCCAGGAAATCCAGGACACAATGAGAAGACCAAACCTAAGGATAATAGGTATAGAAGAGAGTGAAGATTCCCAACTTAAACGGCCAGTAAATATCTTCAACAAAATTATAGAAGAAAACTTCCCTAACCTAAAGGAAGAGATGCCCATGAACATACAAGAAGTCCACAGAACTCCAAATAGACTAGTCCAGAAGAGAAATTCTTCCTGTCATGTAATAAAACACCAAATGCATTAAACAAAGAATATTAAAAGCAGTAAGGGAAAAGGGTCAAGTAACATATAAAGGCAGACTTATCAGAATCAGAGACTATGAAAGCCAGAAGATCCTGGGCAGATGTCATACAGAAACTAAGAGAACATAAATGCCAGCCCAGACTACTATACTTAGCAAAATGCTCAACTACCATAGATGGAGAAACCAAGATATTCCGTGACAAAACCAAATTTATACAATATCTTTCCATAAATCCAGCCCTACAAAGGATAATAGATGGAAAACACCAACACAAGGAGGGAAACTACACTCTAGAAAAAGCAAGAAAGTAATATTTCAACAAACCTAAAAGAAGATAGCCACATAAACATAATTCCACCTCTAACAACAAAAATAACAGGAAGTAACACTCACTTTTCCTTAATATCTCTTAACATCAATGGACTCAATTCCTTAATAAAAAGACATAGACTAACAGACTGAATGCATAAACAGGACCCAACATTTTGCTGCACCTCAGGAAATGCACCTCAGTGACAAAGACAGACACTACCTCAGAGTAAAAGGCTGGAAAACAATTTTCCAAGCAAATGGTTCCAAGAAACAAGCTGGAGTAGCCATTCTATATCAAATAAAATCAACTTTCAACCAAAAGTTATCAAAAAGGATAAGGAAGAACACTTCATACGGGTCAAAGGAAAAATCTACCAAGATAAACTCTCAATTCTGAACACCTATGCTCCAAATACAAGGGTACCCACATTCATAAAAGAGACTTTACTAAAGCTCAAAGCACACATCGCATCCCACACAGTAATCATGGGAGACTTCAACACCCCACTCTCAGCAATGGAAACAGAAACTAAACAGAAACACAGTGAATCTAACAGAACTTATGAACCAAATGGATCTAACAGATATTTTTAGAACATTTCATCCTAAAGCTAAAGAATATATTTTCTTCTCAGCACCTCATGGTACCTTCTCCAAAACTGATCATGCAATTGGTTGCAAAACAGGCCTCAACAGATACAAGAAGATTGAAATAATCCCATTCACCCTATCAGACCACCACAGACTAAGGCTGCTCTTAAATACCAACAAAAACAATGAAAGACACACATACACATGGAAGCTGAACAATGTTCTATTCAATGATAACTTGGTCAAGGAAGAAATAAAGAAATTAAAAACTTTTCATTAAGAGTTTAATGAAAATGAAGCCACAATACACCCAAACTTATGAGACACAATGAAAGCAGTCTTCAGAGGAAAACTCATAGCTCTGAGTGCTTCCAAAAAGAAACTGGAAAGAGCATATACTAACAGCTTGGCAGCACAACTGGAAGCTCTAGAACAAAAAGAAGCAAATACACCAAGGGGAGTAGAAGGCAGGAAATAATCAAACTCAGGGCTGAAATCAACCAATTGGAAACAAAAAGAACTGTACAAAGAATCAACAAAACCAGGAGCTGGTTCTTTGAGAAAATCAACAAGATAGATAAATCCTTAGCCTGACTAACCAGAGAGCACAGAGATAGTATCCAAATTAATAAAATCAGAAAAGAAAAGAGAGACATAACAATGGAAAATGTGGAAATCCAAAAAAATCATCAGATCCTACTACAAAAGTTTATACTCAACTAAATTGGAAAATCAGGATGAAATGGGCAATTTTCTAGACACATACCAGGTGCCAAAGTTAAAATAGGATCAGATAAACCATCTAAACAGACCCATAACCCCTAAAGAAATAGAAACAGTCATTAATAGTCTCTCAACCAAAAGAGCCCAGGACCAGATGGGTTTAGTGGAGAATTCTATCAGACCTTTAAAGAAGACGTAATACTAATACTCTTCAAACTATTCCACAAAATAGAAACAGAAGGAACGCTACTCAATTCGTTTTATGAAGCCACAATTATGCTTATACCTAAATCACACAAAGACCCAACAAAGAAAGAACTTCAGACCAATCTCCCTTATGAACACTGATACGAAAGTAATCAGTAAAATTCTTGCCAACCAAATCCAAGAACACATCAAAGTGATCATTTGCCATGATCAAGTAGGCTTCATCCCAGGGATGCAGGGATGGTTCAATATATGGAAATCCATCAACGTGATCCACTACATAAACACACTCAAAGGAAAAAAAAAACCCACATGATCATTTCATTAGATGCTGAAAAAGCATTTGACAAAATTCAGCATCCCTTCATGTTAAAAGTCTTGGAAAGATCAGGAATTCAAGGCCCATACCTAAACATAGTAAAAGCAACATACAGCAAACCAGTAGTCAACATCAAACTAAATGGAGAGAAACTTGAAGCAATCCCACTAAAATCAGGGACTAGACAAGGCTGCCCACTCTCTCCCCTACCTATTCAATATAGTACTCAAAGTCCTAGCCAGAGCAATTAGACAACAAAAGGAGATCAAGGGGATACAAATTGGAAAAGGAAGAAGTCAAAATATCACTATTTGCATATGATATGATAGTTTACTTAAGTGATCCCAAACATTCCACTAGAGAACTCCTAAACCTGGTAAACAACTTCAGCAAAGTGGCCGAATATAAAATTAACTCAAACAAATCAATAGCCTTCCTTTACTCAAAGGACAAACAGGCTGAGAAAGAAATTAGGGAAACAACACCCTTCACAATAGTCACAAATATTACATACCTCGATGTGATTCTAACCAAGCCAGTGAAAGATCTCAAGTATCTGAAGAAAGAAGTGGAAGATCTCAGAAGATGGAAAAATCTCCCATGGTCATGGATTGGCAGGATTAGTATAGTTAAAATGGCCATCCTGCCAAAAGCAATCTATAGATTCAGTGCAATCCCCATCAAAATTCCAAATCAATTCTTCATAGAATTAGACAGAGCAATTTGCAAATTCATTTGGAATAACAAAAAGTCCAGGATAGGGAAAACTATTCTCAACAATAAAAGAACTTCTGGGGGAACCACTATGCCTGATCTCAAGCTATATTACATAGCAATAGTGATAAAAACTCTATTGATACAGAGATAGGTAGGAAGATCAATGAAATAGGATTGAAAATTCAGAAATGAACCCCCACACATGGTTACTTGATCTTTGACAAAGGAACTAAAACCATCCAGTGGAAAAAAGACAGCATTTCCAACAAATGGTGCTGGTTCAACTGGTGTTCAGCATATAGAAGAATGCAAATTGACCCATTTTTATATCCTTGTACAAATCTCAAGTCCAAGTGGATCAAGGACCTCCACATAAAACCAGATACACTGAAATTTATAGAGGAGAAAGTGGGGAAGAACCTCGAACACATGGGCACAGGAGAAAAATTCCTGAACAGAACAGCAATGGCTTGTGCTCTAAGATCAAGAATCAACAAATGTGAACTCATAAAATTGCAAAGCTTCTGTAAGGCAAAGGACACTGTCAATAGGACAAAAAGGCAACCAACAGATTGGGAAAAGATCTTTACCAATCCTACATCAGATAAAGGGCTAATGTCCAATATATACAAAGAACTTGGGAAGTTAGACTTCAGAAAATCAAATAACCCTATTAAAAAATGGGGTACAGAGCTAAATAAAGAAATCTTAACTGAGGAATATCAAATGGCCGAGAAGCACCTAAAGAAATGTTCAACATCCTTAATCATCAGGAAAATGAAAATCAAAACAACCCTGAGATCCCACCTGACACCAGTCAGTATAGCTAAAATAAAAAACTCAGGTGACAGCAGATGCTGGCAAGGATGTGGAGAAAGAAGAACACTCCTCCATTGCTGGTGGGATTGCAAGCTGATACAACCACTCTGGAAATCAGTCTGGTGGTTCCTCAGAAAATGGGACATAGAACTACCTGAGGACCCAGCTATACCACTCCTGGGCATATACCCAGAAGATGTTCCAACATGTAATAAGGACACATGTTCCACTATGTTCATAGCAGCCTTATTTATAATAGCCAGAAGCTGGAAAGAACCCAGATGTCCTTCAACAGAGAAATGGATACAGAAAATGTGGTACATTTACACAATGGAGTACTATTCAACTATTAAAAATGATGAATTCATGATATTCTTAGGCAAATAGAACTAGAAAATATCATCCTGAGTGAGGTAACCCAATTGCAAAAGAACACACATGGTATGCACTCACTGATAAGTGGATATTTGCCCAAAAGCTCCAAATACCCAAGATACAATTCACAGACCACATGAAGCTCAAGAAGAAGGAAGACTGACGTGTGGGTGCTTCGGTTCTTCTTAGGAGAACAAAATACAAGAGCAAATATGGAGATAAAGTGTAGAGCAGAGACTGAAGGAAAGGCAATCCAGAGACTGTCCTACCTGGGGATTCTTCCCATATACAGTTACCAAACCCAGACACTATTGTGGATGCCAAGAAGTACATGCTGAAAGGAGCCTGATATGGTTGTCTCCTGAAAGGCCCTGCCAGAGCCTGACAAATACTGAGATGGATGATCGCAGCCAACCATTGCACTGAGTGCAGGGTCCCCAATGGAGGAGTTAGAGAAAGAACTGAAGGAGATAAGGGAGATTGCAACCCCTTTAAAAAGGGGAAGAACAATAGTATCAACCAACCAGTCCTCCAAGAGCCCCCAGGGACTAAGCCATCAAGAAAGTAGTGCACGTGGCTCCAGCTGCATAGGTTGCAGAAGATGGCCTTGTCATCAATGGGAGGAGAGGTCCTTGGTCCTATGAAGGCGCTATAGATGTCCCAGTGTAGGGGAACTGAGGGTGGGGAGGTGGGAGTGAGTGACTGGGTTTGCGGAGGAACACCCTCATAGAAGCAAGGGGAGGGAGGGTGGGATAAGGGGTTTCGGGGGGGAGGGACCAGGAAAGGGGATAACATTTGAAATGTAAAGAAAGAAAATATCCAATAAAAAAAATTAAAAACAAAAAATCTTCCTGTTGTTTTAGCTTCAGAGAAGACCTTGAGGGAGCAGTAGTGTCTCCAGCTGTCTCTGCTGGACTTCAGCAGGCTTGCTTTCACCGTCTCACTTCAGACTCCATAGTATAATGCCTTTGCTACCTCACCTTAGTTGCTAGGTGAAGGATCATGTGATTGGCCCTCTAGTTCTTAGTGACCTTAGAAGTGGTTTCAGTACTTGAACACAAGACGTCTCTAAAACTCGACAGATAGTAAAAGAGCAGGCCAAAGAAAGCTCAATGTTGAACACTGGCACAGCATGTTGTTCTTATGCCTACTCCTCATTTCTAAATTCTCCTTCTCACTTGAAGTTGTATTTAATCATTTTAAGAGTTTCTCAAGGCTGAAAAATGTTCTTTTTTCTGGGTGTGGTGACTCTCCGTTTCAATCTCAGGGCTCGGGGCTAGTTAAGACAACAGTTGCCATGGGCTGAAGGTGAATCAAAAGGAAAAAAAAGATTACTTTTTAATGATTTAATTTTCTTTTACATTAAAATACATTATTTAAGTACCAAATGATTTCTGTTTCTATTATACTTTCTTCTCAAAGAGTAGTCACCTTGTTTCTCCTTGTCACTATACCCCTGACTCAGAAATAACCAATGAGCCAGCGTTCACACTAGTGCTGGCACTGGCATATTCTTGCTGAGCTACTCTTTCCAAGTTGCCCCCCTATGCCCAATCGCTGTGTTCCCAACTCTTGTTCCCTTGTCCCTGGATCCACTAGTTCCCTCTCCGCCATCGGCTTGTCCCACATTCTAGTAACCAAATGGAACCGCCAACCTCGTGGTTGCATATCACAATATTCAGTAAAATCAAGACTCAATGTTTATAGTTAATCAATAAAATTTATATATCAATAAATTCTCAATACACAAGATGCCAACACAATAATTTCAGAACCAATTGATAATAATAAAAGCTCCCACCTAGATTAGGCAAATTATCCCAATATTCTAATCTTTTAACAACCCGAGGCTGGTCATAGCCACGCTGATTCACGTCTGCCAAAATCTTCCTCTTTCTCCACTACCCAGAGATGCTCCCTGTCTCTGCAACTCTTTGCTCTGTCTTTCTTTTCCCTGTCCAATCACAGATCTCCCACTGCCCTAATTTGATTGGACAGGGAAAATCCTGCGACAAACTCCAGCTACTCTGAAACCCAAGGCAGAAAGAGCCTTGGGTTTCAAGGCCTGGGTACTTAGTGATGTTCTGTCTCAAAATAAAAAGCAAAAAGAAGGTTGAGTATATAGCACAGTCTCTGAGCACTCATCAATGGGCAAAAATAAATGAAAGAGCTACTTCTTTTTATTTTATTATTTTTTATTTTTTTAATTCTTTTTTTTTATTAGATATTTTCTTTATATACGTTTCAAATGCTATCCTGAAAGTTCCCTATACCCTCCCTCCGCTCTGCTCCCCTACCCACCCACTCCCTCTTCTTGGCCCTGGTGTTCCCCTGTACTGGGGCATATAAAGTTTGCAATACCAAGGGGCTTCTCTTCCCAATGATGGCCAACTAGGCCATCTTCTGCTACATATGCAGCTAGAGACATGAGCTCTGGGGGTACTGGTTAGTTCATATTGTTGTTCCACCTATAGGGTTGCAGACCCCTTCAGCTCCTTGGGTGCTTTCTCTAGCTTCTCCATTGGGGGCCCTGTGTTCCATCCTATAGATGACTGTGAGCATCCACTTCTGTATTTGCCAGGCACTGGCATAGACTCATACAAGACAGCTATAACAGGGTCCCTTCAGCAAAATCTTGCTGGCATATGCAATAGTGTCTGCGTTTGGTGGCTGATTATGGTATGGATCCCTGGGTGGGGTATTCTCTGGATAGTCCATCCTTTCCTCTTAGCTCCTAATTTTGTCTCTGTAACTCCTTTCATGGGTATTTTGTTCCCTATTTTAAGGAGGAATGAAGTATCCACCCATTGGTCTTCCCTCTTCTTGATTTTCTTGTGTTTTGCAAATTGGAAATAGCTACTTCTAACTCTTACCTGGCTACTTAGGGTTTCCTGCCTTGCATTCTTGATAAGGTGCTTGTTATGCAGAACTGGGCCTTCCCAGTGTCCTATGTTCTCTTTGTAGGTCACATTATATGATTTGTATCAATACTCCAAGTTTGTATTCATGAAGAACCAGAGGCTTGTAGAAAAGCTATGGCTGTAACATTTCTTTGTGTTCCTTCTACTTGGAGTTAATAATGGTGCTTTGGTGTCTCCCCACTCTATTTTCTTGTATTTCTGTGTATTTATCAGTCCTGGACTCTTGGTCTCCTGGTTACCTGAGGGATTCTCTCTGGGTCCTTAGTTGACTTCTGTGGGTGTGTGGTCTGCAGGCATTCTCATTTCTCTCTGGCCTCTTTTTGAAGCATATTTCTGTGGTCTAGTAGCTTCCAAGGAATATGGGTATGTACGAGGTAGATGTTTTTAAGCCCTGTGTATCTGAAAATGTAGGATCTTGTCTTTATTCTCCTGCTTCAGTTCCATAGTACTCTTGATATGAGTGTCTTACTCTATGTCTCAGGTATTTTGTGTCTTTTCTGTCTGGAGTATCATGTTTCTTTTTGGTGCAATACCCTGAGTTGTAAGCTGACAGTACTCTCCTACTTTCTTTCTCTGCCTTGTTTTGGAGGAATTCTATTACATGGGTGTTGGGCCTCTCAACTGCACTTTCCTTCTCCCTTATTTTTGTTGTGTTGTTTTGTTTTGTTTTGGCTTGGTTTTATTTGACCCTCTGGAAGATATTTTCACCTCAGTATCTTCTCTCATCCCTTAATTGGGTCTTTCTTTTTCCCATCAAGCTCTTCTTTACCAATGATGTACTTTGAAATACACTCCTTTAATTCTGAGGTTTTCTGTCTGATGGTGTTAACATCTTGAGTGTGCTCACTGTCCTCCAGGTGTATTTTATACTTACTTTGTTCTCTCAGTCTTGAGCCCTATGCTTTCTGTAAGTACCTTGAAGCTCCTCTGTTTGTTAAGAGTCGGGAAGAGAACTTTAAGAAACAGACTGGCAGTTCAGAGTGCATACATACACCAGCCTCACCACAGCTGATCCCAGGTCTCCAGCTTCCATGTCAGCAGGCCTCTGCTCCTCAAGCCTCTGTATGGCTTCTCTCTTGCTGATCCCAAAGTTCTTATGTAGCCTAGGCTGGTTTGGACTCAGTATGTAGCCAAGGACAAGCTTGAATCTCTGATCTAAGTGCTTCTATCTCTCGAGAGCAGAGATTACAGGTGTATGTATATAAGGCAAGTATTCCTAACAACTGTTTTACATCCCTAGCCCCTAAGGTTTAGATTTTTTTTTAAGCAAACCTCCAGTTATCCATAGCAAATTATCAAAAGAATACTGTAGGTCATGACTAGTCCTATCCCTTGGATTTAGACCTGGGTTATTTTCTTCTTAAGTCAAAGCTTTTCAAAAACAATTGTGTAAGGATGTAGAGAGGTGGCTTAGTGGTTCAGAGTACTTGTTGCTCTTGCAGAGGACCTGAGTTTGATTCCCAGCACCTGCATGGTAGCTCTCACACATCTGTAACTGCAGTTTCAAGGGATTTGACACCATTTTCTGACCTCTGTTGGCAGTAGACAGACAGACAGACAGACAGACAGACAGACAGACAGACAGACACACACCCTGAGATGAAGTCTCATGTATCCCAGACTATTTTCAAGCTTGCTAAGCTTTCCATATAGCCAAGGCTTACTCATTACCAAGCCTGACTCTATGATCTATCAACTCATAGCAGATGCTTGGATAAGAATGTCATACTAAATTAGAAGATGTGTTCAGATTTTAGAAACAGGAAATTTACTTCCTCATCTTTTAAGTAAGATAGACCTAGCATTATAAGTTATCAATCACTTATCTAGGGAAAGCCTCCTCTAATGTCTAGACCAAATAGAGAATACATTTTGAACTGGGGGAATCCTTGGTACCAAGAACTCTTTACTTTTATTTTGCATCAGCTCAGGGAGGAAAGGGTGACCAACTAAATAGAAGGATGAGGGTAAGAACCACATTTCCACAGCTAATTGGTTGTAAGGTCAGGACCAAAACCTAGGCACTTCCTTTCTGTAATTTCATGCTTTCCTACTGTATCCATCTTAGAATGACTTTAATTAAATTAAAAAAAAAATAGTTAGATTACAGGACAGAAATGATCATTCCTCTTTTATTCATTTTTCATCAAATATCAGCTGTGTTTTCTTTTTCATGCCAGACATGGAGAAGAAGAGGATGTGTTCTTGTATCTGTGGCAGCCCAGGACCAGAGCCCTGCTATGTTTGTGGCCAAGTGGCCACTTCAGCACCACCCTGTACAGTTAGCCTTGCTGATGACTTTAATCTGGTGTCTAGGAGAGACCCAGAACTCCTTGGCTGCTTCAAAGTAGCATCTCTCTTGTGCTTTCCCTGGGGCCTGAAGTCATGCCCTTTCAGGTGGCATGACCTGTGTCAAAAATGAGGCATTGCCAGTTTGTCCCATAGGCTCTTCGAGAGAAGAACTAGAATTGAGTAGGGTTCAGAGCCACACAGCGCCTCATGAAAATTGTTCTCTCTTTACAGGATACATGAGCTGGCATTACTATGTGACCATGCCAATGCCGGCCTCTACCTTTGCAATTGCAGTGGGGTGCTGGACAGAAATGAAGCCCAAGGCATCCCCATCGGATGATCTGATGACTGAGCACATTCTCCCCCTCCTACCATCGGAAGCGGACTTGAGGTTTGTGTTTGGTGACGTCTCTCTAAGGCTATGAGTCACTTGCTGAGAACCTGGGCCAGTTTGGACCTCATCAAAGCAGGGAAAGGCCTACTGGGAAAAAGAGGACTGGGAGGCAGGAATATGCGCTCATGAGGAAAGAGAAGAAGGCAGGTGGATGGAACTCTTCTGTGATGCCAGGAGAAGCATCTCTACATGTTTGCTTACATTAAACAGCTTCATACTGAACCTACCCTTTAGAAGTTGGATATGGCACTCAGGAACTGACACCATGTGGTTTCTTCTCTGACAGTCACACTTTCTGCCTACATTATGCTTTCTTGGCAGCATAAAACTTGTTTCTACTTTTTTCTCAGTAATATGTCAGGTTTAGAGTGTCTTTCCTAATGGCTCTACTTTATATAGTTCCAGATAGATGGTTAGCTTTTACTTGTATCCTCGAAAGGGAAGAGGGGAATTGTGGACAGAAGTGACACATACTGCTTTCATGTGGGAATATTTAACTGTAAGTGAGACTTTCTAGTATTCCCTTTCCTTGCTCTGGATCCACACGGTAGGCTTCATTTTGTAATTACAAATGGCCCCAATTTCTGAATGAGGAAGACAGGGGCCCTAAAGAGTAACTTTGACTTGGTATGAGCAAGAAATGTACCTTCTTGTGGTAGAGCACTGATGTGCTTTGCAAGGTTTGCGACTGTCGTGTGTCCTAGCTGATCCTGAACCCACACAGAAGCCACAGGCTATCTGCAAGCTGTGTCTGGGGGTCATTTAGATCTGAGAAAAGACCAGTAAGATGTGTTGGCTCTGTTACTTTTGGTTATAAATGAGGATAGAGGCTCAGACAATAATTGTTTTATTTTCCTACCTACTGAGGAACACTATCTATATTCATTTACACTAGGTCTAATCTCTAGAGAGGTGACTTAGAATCTTTCAAAGAGATGTTTAACACCTGAATATAAGAACTGAGCAATTTCAGAAGGCATCTTGGAGCCATCTTCTTACTTCTTACTTCTTACTTACATGACCCAGCTATTGATACTAACTAGAGAGTATCCTCAGAAAAACAGAAGTTGAGGGACTGGGAGATGGCTCAGTGTGAAGGTTCTTTCTGTCAAGCCTGAAAGCCTGAGTTCATTCCCCAGAACCCATATATTAGATGAAGAGCGCTAAGTCTCAAAAGTTATTCTCTGACCTCTGCATGAACCCTTTGTTGTCTCTCTCACACATACGTGTATACACACACACACACACACACACACGCATACACACACACACACACAAAATGTAATTTTTTAAAAAGAACACGAAGGCCCTTGAACCTGAGGATGCTATCCTATGGCAGCTTGACAAAGCCATGCTTTTTTGTTTGTTTGTTTGTTTGTTTGTTTGTTTGTTTGTTTGTTTTGGTACAATGAAGACTTTGTTTGTAGGCTCTTTTTTTGTTTTTAAAGATTTATTTATTTAATGTATATGAGTACACTGTCACTGTCTTCAGACACTCCAGAAGTAGGCATCGGATCCCATTACAGATTGTTGTGAGCCACCATGTGGTTGCTGGGATTTGAACTCAGGACCTCTGGAAGAGCAGTCAGTGCTCTTAATCACTGAGCCATCTCACCAGCCCTGTTTGTGGGCTCTTAGTGGTGAAGAAATTCACCTACAGTCTTAGGGCTCACCGATCATTAGGAGATTAAGACAAAGAGATTAGGTAGGGTTAGGCCCTCCTGCTCAGAATAATTGGAATCTCCTTTCATTTGTCTCTGCCATTGTGAACAGACGAGAGCATGGCCAGGTCAGACGGGGGAACTGGGGAAAAGGAAGCTGAGAAACTTCCTTTGTGTCCTAGGGAAGGTGAACCCTGTTCTTCTTCTGCCCTGTGTGCTAGGAACGAGTTGAAGAGCATACAGAAGGAAATGATGGCAAAGATTTGGTCACTGACAAATTGAACTGAGAGAGTACACAGGTGCCAGGTTTCCTAATACTTCCATGTCAGTTACCAAACAGGTCAACTGCTGCACTGGTTTACAGAGGCCAGACAGCACACTCCAGAAGGTCCTTCTTGATAAGTGAGTCCAAAAAGGCCAGCCAATCAGGGGAGCCAGGGAGCTCACATGTCCCACTCCAGGAAATGTGTCCTTTTGTGCAAGCATAAGGAGGGGTAGTGTTGTGGAATGCCCTCTTCATACTCCTTTACATGTCTGACAGTGAACACTTTCTTTTTGATTATCTACATGGTTGTCCATCAGAAATGTATAACTGATAAACAGTAGTTTAGAGTTCTCAATACTGCCATGTCATCCCATCTCATATGACTATCTCTAGAAGTCAAAGTGGTTCTGTTTATCCACCACATCCCTGGCTCCATCGGCTGAGCAACTCTGTTTTGCCATCACACCTATGTTGGTGTTTCTGGGCATGTTCACATCTGGTGATGCCTGCCTGGCCAGACTTTCTTCCCACCAATCTCGCTCATGTCAACCTCACGTTTACAGAAGCTTTACACACCACGACTTTCACTTGCCTGAGTGTTCATCTAGTTTCCAGAATTTAGCCAAAGGGTTGGTCACTGATGTGTGGTGTGTGTGTGTGTGTGCATGTGCGTGTGTGTGTGTGTGTTTGCCTTTTTGTGTTTTTGCCTTTTTGCGTTTTTTTCAAGACAGGGTTTCTCTGTGTAGCCCTGGCTGCCCTGGAACTCACTCTTTAGACCAGGCTGGCCTTGGACTCAGAAATCCGCCTCTTCTGCCTCCCAAGTGCTGGGATTAAAGGTGTGTACCACCACTGCCCAGCTTGGTCACTGAATTTTTTGATCACCATTCAGATGAGCTAAATTAGCAGGGGCAAAGAACTCCTCCAGTCCACTTGGAATGAACATTTTAGTAAACACACAGACTAAAGACATTAGATAAACAGTCTAATATGCATTAATTCTACTTAGTTTCAGCCACAGAAGAGTTTTGTGTTACATTAAGCCTCTCGGGCCTTCATTTGGGGTCATTCAGCTTATACTTGGCATGGAAGCTTGGCTATCCTGCAGTAGAACTTAATGAAACTGATTGAAAGCATTGGAAAACTGGCACTACGTTAAAGACATTGAGATGATTCGTTCTGCAGAAAGGAAGACTTGGGGTAGGGAAAGTCTGTCTTGAGAGTAGTAAAAACTGAGGAAAGCCACTATGAATAGAAGAAAAAGAATCTCCAGTTGCCACTGGGTCTGTGCTGTTGATTACATAATCCCTGGATTATGTAATCCCTTAGCTGCTGCTTGAATGGGGCCTTGAAGTGAATGGGTATAGTCCTCTTTTGCCTGTAGAAACCTTAGGAAGCATTTTAGTATGTGATTGACATCCACTGTGGCCTACTGGAGTACTGTGTACACACCTAATTCAAAATATTCTGTCATGCCACAGAGTTCTCTCCTATCCTTCCTAATCTGTCCTCCTCTCTTCAAGCAGCCATACTGGTAAGACTGTGGGTGTGATGAAGAGAAAGAGGCCCCAAATACTGAAGTCCTCGCCTTGGTCACAGCTGGTCACCACACTGGTCACAGCACAGCCACTGAAGCCAAGGTGTATTGGTCTTTACATAAGACCTCACAAGTGGCATCCCTCATACAGTTCTTTCACTATCAAGAGCTTCAGTGACATAATTTTCCCATAGCATGATTGCTTTTAAGTCCTGAGTTTTATGGAAAATGGGATTAAGTTATGCATCTAACAGTTATCATCCTCATTAGTTTGGTGAGTGTTCATATAGGCCTGGAAAGAAAATGATTCATCTTTTCCCTTGAACAAACAGGCTTGTTTGGTGTACCATTGCCGCCGTCACTCTGTTCCCTAACCTCTAGTTATCTTAGGTGTAAGAGCTAGTCTCCCTCCATGGGAAAAAGCAGTTTCAAGATAGCATGTCTCCCTGCACTGAGGCATCATGATGTTTAGATCTTAAGCTTATTCCCTAGCTGCATCCAGAGAGTTCTAGCTTTAGGTAACATGCTTTGAAGGCCCCCTCTTTTTTTCAGGTTTTTAAGACAAGGTTGTGACTTGTAACCCAAGCTGACTCAGAACATACATAGTCCAGGCTGGTGTCAAGTCCTCAGTACTCCTGCCTTAGCCGCCCAAGTGCTGGAGTTCTAGGCATACTGGTCCATGCTGTTGTCACACTTGGCTTCTAAAAGCCTTTGGGTGAGAGTTTTGAGGCATGGTCTCATGGAGCCCAAACTTACCTTGAACTCCTGATTCTTCTGTCTGTACCTTTCAAATGCTGGGGTTACAGGTGTATGGGCATATGCCATGGACACATGGTCAACTGCAGCTTGTAAAAACTTTTCAGTAGAGAGTATGTGACCTTAAATTACCATAGTACATTGTTTTTCTGTGTAAAAACCCCATAGAGGCTCAGTAGTTGGCCATCTTTGCTCCTTGTCTTTAGGTGGATGTTGTAGCCTTTTTAGTTGAATGTTTACAAGCAGACACTTTTGACTTCTTTCTCATAAGGTGATGTTAGGAGTCCAGGACTTTGGCTTGAGTCCAGTCTTAGTAACTCTATTCTTGCAGTCACTTTATTCTGGCAGTTTTATGGGTCTCCATTTTTTTACCCACCCCCCAACCATATGCAGGCCTCACTGGGGCTGGTAATTCTTGAAGCATGATGGTGGAAGGTGAAGCTTGTGTACATAGCTGTGTGGATTTCCTGATCACAGGCCTTTGGTGTCTGGAAGATACTTCATAAACCTCAAGAAGAATTATTGTTACAACCTGCCCAAATTGAGGCAGGCAAGCACTTAGAGATTCTTCAGTATCTGTGGTGAATCACAGTAGCACCCACAGCTAGAATTATAATCTGCAATTTAAGGTTACAGGGTTTTTCCATTGTGTCTGAATAGAGGGCATGTTAACAGATGAAAAAATAGAATTCTCTTTGATGTTGGTTTCTTTAGCTATATAAGTTCTCTTGAGGCCTGTGAGTCAGGCCCTAGGAATTTTCTTTCAATTCCTCCTTTGCCTTTCTGGGAGTAACATGTCAATGGGGCTAGCTGGGTTCTGCTCTGCTTCACTCGAAGGTTGATTTCATTACATTTATACTGAAAGTGCATTAGAAAGGGACCAGAGACATAGCTCAGTTGGTAGAGTACTTACCTAACATGCAGGAAGCCCTAGGTTCAACTCCTAGCACTATGTAAACCAGGCATATGCCAGTAATCCCAGCACACAGGAGGTAGAGACAAGATGATCAGGAGTTCAAGGCCATTCTCATCTACATGGTGAGTTTAAGGCCAGCCTGTGATGCATGACCCTGTCTCCAAAGCCCAAAAGGGTATTGAAAAGAGTGCTCTTTTCAGAAGTGCCAGCCTCTGGCAAGTATTGTGAAAAATGCCTAGATTACTTTTTGATAAGCTATGTTTTTTTTTTTTTTGAACACTATACCTATAACTGTCATTGGTTCATTGTCCTACCTCACCCCAGGTCACCTATTCTAGGATTTTCCAGAATGGAATCTTTAATTTGCCTATAGACAGGTACATAGCAGCTCATAGCTGTAATCCCAGTACTTGAGAGATAGATACAGAAGAATCAGAAGTTGAAGGGTAGCCTCAGCTATATCCTGAGTTCAGAGCTACCTGGGCTCCATGAGATCTCAATGAAAAGTCAATAAATAAAACGGCTATTGCATCTCTCCCTCTCTAAAAACTGTCAGTCACTTCAACAGTTTCTCTATGATGATATTTGAGATCACATTACTGAAGGTAGAATTTACTTTAATTTGTGTGGAAGGTTGCTTTATTGTTTCAAATCTTGTCCACCCATGACCCCCATAATTCTAAGATCTATAAGATCTTTGCTTTCATTAGCTTAGATTGAAATCACTCAGTCACTTCAGGCACCTCAATAAATATTTGACCTATAATTTTCACTGCTGTCCAAAAGCAAACAAGTCAATACTTGAACTGCCTTTTCTAATAAACCTATTTGAACCACTGTCTTCTTTTGTGTTGCCCAGGTATGATAACACCTGCAGTCATATGGAATACCCTTGCAGGTTCCAGAGTGCGTCTGCTGCCTCCCAGGACATCATTCCTTATCGAGTGTTTGCCCCAGTGTGCCTTGAGGGTGCCTGCCAAGAGGCCCTGCTGTGGCTGATCCCTTCTTGCCTCTCAGCTGCACACTCTGTCCTGGGAACACACCCTTTCTCCCGGCTCGACATACTCATTGTCCCCACCAACTTTCCAAGTCTGGGAATGGCCAGGTATGCTGCTCACCATGGCATGTGGAACATGCCTCAAATGTCTAAGAACTAATAGAGGAATATTTTTCTCAAACTCTGTCAGGAGTTTCGTTTGCTTTGGGTAGAAGGGGTTCATTGTTCCCTCCTGGATATCTTACTGCTAGCTTCAGGGAATAGTTTTCATGATTGCTCAGTTGTTGTTAGCTTGGGTGATGAGAACTTACTGCTAATGAGTCCAAGGTCATACGTCAGGCTCTAAGCACAGTAACAAAACCTGGTCCCAGGGCCACAGCTGTTCACCTAATCCTGACCAGCTGCCTCATCCATTCTCACCATTGGTCACAAGGCTACAACTTGAGAGCCCCATGTCAGAGCATGAATCTATCCACAGTGCTGGAAAAACAGCTAAAAGCAGATGGTTTACTGTGGGGGAAGGATATAACGACTTGTTCCTATCTTTAATACAGTAAATGAATTATTTTTACTGTGCCTCCATCTGATTCTGAGAAAAAGTAGAAACTTGCTAGCTAACCCTTTGCTCTGTTAATTACAGCCCCACTGTCTGTTCACACAGTGATGGGAGAGCAGCTCTGTCCCACAGAGAAAAGATGGTGCGTGAACCTTGACTATGCTTCTGTTTGCAAATCCTAATCACTAACAGGGCTGTGCTTGACTAGGGTGGGAAAGCAAGCTCATCAGACATGTGGCTTTGAGTTTTTCCCTATTAGTCAAGGAAATTCTTGCTGCCAATTAATTTCCATGCTTTTGAACAGCTGTCATTTGTAGTGTTCCCCCACACCCCCAAAAAATCCCTGCACACATTCTTGGTAAAACCCTTGAGTAGAAAAGAACTGTCCAGAACATTTGCTTTTGATCTTTACTACACACACACACACACACACACACACACACACACACACACACAAAAATACTATACACACACATATACACCCCACAACACATTTTTAAAGGCTTGCTGTAATCCTTGAAGAGGTCTCACAAAATTGTTTAGACTGATTTTTATCCTGTATTTATAAAGATAATGGGAATGTAAAAACTAGGATAATTATATATATGTGGTTGCATGCATCATATAATTGCCTTGATGTCTATATATAGTTTGTCTTAACAAGGAGACTTCTTTGGTTCCTTTGAAGAACTTATTGGTGAAGAAAGGGTTGTTCATTAAATGCATCTCGTTTGTATACAGTTTTGAGGGGTTATATTTGTTTGGGAGGTTTTAGCACTTTATGAGCATTGTTTTTCAGGACATATTTGCTAACAACTATATGTTCTAGCCTGAGGGAACCAAAAGCAAAGTATTTTTCATGCATAGAACTTCTTGATAGCTCCTTCTTGAGACACAGTCTGCCAGAAGTAGAATGTGCTAACCTGCAGACTATTCTGTAAGCTTCCCTTCCAAGTCTGCATGCCCAAGCAGGCAGATGGTAAAATTTTTGTTTTTTTGAGATATTTAACATGATTTAATTCTTCTTAGTGCTATATTTTTTAAATAATATACCTAAGTACCTGAAGGCCAAATGGTGCTGTGTACTAAATGTCAAAACTGGGGTGTTAGCAACAACTTAGCCACCATGAGAGTGCTATTAGGCTTCAGAACTAGAGAACTGTACAGAATTCTCAAATAGATCCTCCATCCCCACCCTACCTTTCCCTATTAGTCAGGAAGTAGTCTGCTCTAGTTAAGTCATCTCCTGTATTTTGCGACTGTTCTTTGCAGTTGAACTGTGGAAGGGTGATTATGGTGTTGTGTACTCCTAGTTGGGGTGCAGATTTGGGGTGGACTTTTGTTTTATCAAACTCTGATTTAAATTGATTCTACTTGCTGGACTTGACCCTATAGATCCCTACCCTCTGAGCCACATATATAGCTGAGCACCTCAATGACTCAACCAGCTCCTGGAGCCTTACCTCTTTATCCGTGCTCAAGGCTCTGCTGGAGCAAAGATGGTAGGCATAGAGGTCAACTCTGTGCCCCAAACAGGGATAGGGAGACTCTCAATCTGAGATACCATCATGAGAAACCAAAATTCACCATGTCCTGATCATTATAGTGTGCTGGAGAATCAAAGGACTTCTTGGTAAATTAACTGGCTCTTTCCTGAGTCCCTCCCTGTTTTATAAACATGTAGCAGGATCATAAATTCCATAGCTCTGGGCTTCTTTAGCAATTACGTTTTAATTATAATGAGTACCGTTTTAGTATTCCACTTTGGCAAATGGCATTCAGCATCTCCATGTGAACAAAAACAGGAAAATCATTAGATGTGTGAAATGATTTTTAAAAATGTTTGGACAATACACTATGTTTTAATCATTATTTATCATAGCTTGAATAAGAATCCTTAAAACTCTCTTTTTTGGTTCTGTTTTTGAGCCAAATAGGTGACTCCAGTGAACTGAGGAAAACACATTTTTACAACTTGCAAGCTACATACTCTTGTCCCAGCCCTTTCCTTACTCACTGTTCCAAAGGAAAGGTGCTTTCACTCTTGTCTGATTACCAGCTTGCATTTGGTCTTCCATGGCCCGCTCCATCTCATCTTTTACTCATTTGAGATATGTGGACTTTCTGGGTTTGTTTCACTTCATTTCTGCCTCTGTGAACATGGCATCTGCATGTTTTGGAGTAATAGGATGCAGTCATAAAGTTATGAATACATTTTAAATAAGTTTCTCAAGTACAGAAAGCTCTCCTGCTGTTGAGATAATATTCTACCGTTTTCATTATGACCTCATGCATTCTCGTGTCTCAAGTTGAGATGGAACAGCCAACCCACCTTCCTTTTTCTGAGAAATGAATGCAAAGGATGCTCTTGGTCACACTCCATACCTTGCTATAGTGTCAGTAATGTCAGTGAAATGATGGCCTGGAACTAGATTTATGAATATTGCTTACAATGAACATGTGAGTCGTACCTCTCTACATGATTATTTTGCTATTTGTCTCTCATCAGATCACAATTATGTCCTGGTCTTACCTATTTTTATCTTTAATAGTTCAGTTATATGTCACAAAGCAGAATTAGACTGGCAAGACTACCTTGTTGATATCGAGGTACCGCACCCCCCACTCCATAATTGAATTTTAAGAATCCTGCAAATTATCTCAGTGCTTTGTTTCTTGCCATCAAAAGTCATGTGGCTCTGCATTTCAACTTCTCTGTTCACAATTTAGTCTTGCCTCTGTCCAGTTGGTAGTGTGGCTGGCTAAAGTAGCCAGCAGACACTGATCTCCTTTCGGTTTTTTTTGTTTGTTTTTTGTTTTGGTTTTTTTCAAGACAGGGTTTCTCTGTGTAGCCCTGGCTGTCCTGGAACTCACTTTGTAGACCAGTCTGGTCTTTAATTCAGAAATCTGCCTGCCTCTGCCTCCTGAGTGCTAGGATTAAAGGTGTGCGCCACCACACCCGGCTCTCTGACCTCCTTTCTACTGGCTCCACAGCAGGTTGTGTGTAGCTGTCGGCTCAGTCTCTGTGTTTCCATCAAGCATGTTGTCTGCATGCAGCACTTAAACTTTGGAACCTGCAAGGGCAAGTGCGGTTGATGAGATAGATCTTCATTCCAGTCTGGGAGAAATAGAGAATACACAGAAGTGAAAATGTGTGCTCTGCAGAAAGTAAAACCAAGGGCACTGGAGGGTAGGGAGGGTGGCTTTGTTAGGGTGGGCTCAGGTCAGCCACGTGAGAATAAGCACAGACACTGAGATATGGGACAACCACAGAGAGGAGCTTTGTCCTGGGGTCATGGGTGTTGTACTGTCTCGTGACCTGCTAACTAGAGCCCCAGGGCTCAGCAACTGCTGTTCTTAAGCAGAACCTCCACTGCTGGAACTAGCACAGCACCTGACTCCTAGACTGGACTCTACCCCGTGCCAAGGGAGAAAGGTGACCCCAAGCCACATTGTCTCTACCTGCTGTCTGTTGCGTGATTCCTTGCTCACATGGTAGGGCTCAGGGAGGGGAGCTCAATGTAAATGTTTGCTTGTCTACATTTTTAAGGATTTTTTTTTTCTTACTGAACAAAAATAATGTTGACAAAGAGTTTAGAGAAATAATTACTCAAATATTCTCAATGCTTTTGGTGGAGAAATATTGTAAAGCCCCTTATTAACACAACTTGTTTGGGTTGTGCAATGGAAGATGTCTGTGTCTTATCCCAGCTCCTGACTCTGCATGGAGTTTCCTAAGTACCTCAAGTACAAACAGTCGCCCTGCACACACTTGCCCAGGAGCGACTGGAGCCAGGTTGCCCCACCCCTCTCCCTGGAGTTAGACAGGGTGTTGTCTTGTTTGTTCTTATCTCCCAGCCAATTCGTAATAGAATAAGCAAAGCACAACAGGCCGCTACAAAGGGCCTGTTGTTTTCAGCCTCTGACTGCGCTCCTTTCTGCCAGAGAGGAAGCAGTCATAAGTTTCTGTCATTATCTTAAGTGGTAAGGTTTCACAGGCCTTGGAAGTCTTTCTTCAATTGTTTTTTTTTTTTTTTTTTTTTTTTTTTGCTAACTTACACTTTAATTCCCAAAGGCCCCTCCTTTAAATGCCAAGGGTTGTGCCCACAGTGGTTCTTCCCTGAGGAACAGGCCCCGAGACAAGTTAGCGCGTGTTCACTCCCCTGTCTGCCCACCCTTAACTCTTTGGCTTTCTCTCACAAGCTCCATACTTGGGGTTTGCATATATGTTTTGTTTTGAGCTTCCATGGTTTCTCAGATTTTAAGTACAATCTCAAATGTTTTTTATGAGTTGTTTCTTTAAAAACCCAAACATTTGAATGAGCACTCCTGTCCCTTGTGCCTTTTTGCACAGGTGGGTGAGGTGACAAGCAGCTCACACCTTCCTTTTCTGTCCCTAGAAAAGTTTGGTTTTTGCAAGCTTGCTGGGACTGTTCGCTGAGCAGTGGCCCTCTGAGGGTGGAGGGTGGCAGGTGGTGTGCCCCCTTGGTGCTTTCTTGACACTTTCTTCACTTGATTGCTGATTTATCTAACTTGGCTTCTCTTCTTAGTGAGGGGTCTTCTCCTAACTTGTTCTGCTCGTCATTTCTCTTTCCTAAAGCAGTAACTGTTATCCATAAAGTGTTAGGTTTGTAGGGCTTGGAAAGCCCTGGGTACAGTGGTTTTGCTGATCATAGACATGGTGACCTTGGCTTTACCACTCACAAGCCCTCTCTGCAAGAGATCTTTATATTAAAATTGTAAGTGTAAAATTAGTACAAAAGCAAAATGTTTACTGATGAGTGGTAAAGAAATATATCTTAGCATTTTCAGTACATCATTTATTAAAGACTACCATGCACATTAATGCAACAGATATGGCTGTGTATCTTTACATGAACAGTTAAATCCTAGCTGAATAATTGACACTGCAGGATATGGTTGCACCTTCAGTATTTTTCAAAATTGATTGATATTTTGACTTTAAAATCCTCAACATTCAGAAGGCTGTTTCAAACAAATATGGTAGGAGTATTTTACAGCCAGCTAAAAAAAAAATCATTAGAAATTATGCACTAATTCTAATGGTCCGATTCATTTTATGATTTTTTTAAAAATGAAACTCAAATCAGCAACTTAAGCATTCCTAAAGCCAAACATGCTAACATGAAATAATCAATCCAGAGATACACTGATCTCACACTTGCATGCTGAGGCATGATAATAGGAAAATATAAGTCCTTGCTTCCTGTGATTAAATCTTTGTTTCCATGAAAGCAGAAAACCTTGTGTGCACAGTGAAAACCCGGTGGTGGTAACATTCAGCAGCTGCAAGTTTGTGACAAGTGTTTGGAGCTGCAAGGAGAAGTGCAAAGTGAACATATGATGCAATGCCAGTAACTGCTGCCAGAAACACATTCAACTCAGCATGTGTTGGGTTTGAACTATACTGGTTATAGGCTCAGCAACATTTCACTGGGGCCAAACTTTTGTGCCCCTGCCCCCCAACTCAGTTACAGTGTTCAGGTATCCACCCACAGTTTAAGAAACAGTGGTCTTGACAGTAATCAGTTTGTATTAAGTTGTGCAGGGACTGAGAGTTTGGAGCTCCGACATTGGAGAGACTTGTCTAACTCTCTTGGGTTGAAGGCATTGCTCTGAGGGAAGGTGATGTGGATGATGGCTCAGAGTGGGCCAGCTTTGCGGTGAGTGTGCAGAACCAGCTTCTCGTTGAGGGGTGGTCAAAGTGAAAGCATGGCTTCTGTTTGTCTAGAATCTTCTTGTTATGGAGCAGCTGTGCCGCTTGTCAGACCCACAAGTAGCATTTTATCATCATCGGACTGTGACCTCTCACCCTCTGGATGATTGCACTTAAGTGTTTCCTTTTCTTTGAACTGTTCACACACACGTAGACTGACAGAGAACTGCTGAAGCCATCCTTCAAGAGAACTTGCCAGGCCTTTGAAAGGCCTGCAGCAATCATCCTCTACCTGTGTTTGTAATCATCTCTCTCTTTTGATGTCATCATAAGCAGCTAATCTCTTCCAGTCCTCCACCCTGCCTGATGTGGCTAGTTACCACCAACTTATGATTCTCCTCTTGGAGGGAAAGCCACTCCCACCTCACTAATGAGCCCCTATTGCTGTGCTCACTGGATAGGGAATCATGGAAGGCAAGGGATAAGAGCCTACATTTGAATGTTGACCGTTTCAGGGTCTCATTTCTGAAACTATTACAGAGAAAAGTGCTGGGTTCTAGACAACGTTATAAACATGTTAGTTACTTATTGGGGAGAATACTAGCTCTAGAAATAGTCTTTAAACATAATTCATGAAGGACTCTACTGAGAGGGACCTATGTATGGAGTATATAGCCTTGTGCCCTTAACTCATTCTACAGTGCAATTGATCACATTGAGTGAAAGGCCAAAGATAAAAGGAAATTATTTTCAAAACTGTATTCCTTTGGTGGCTGAAGATATAGCTGTTTACAGAGTGCTTCTCTAGCATGCCTGTAGCCCTAGGTTCAATCTTCAGCATAAAATGGGATGTGAGGTCACATACCCATATCCTCAGTTTCTGGAAGCAAGAGGATCAGAAATTCAGGATCACCCGTTGGCTTAGATTTTTCAAAGACCTACTTTGATGGTTCTTAAACACTTTAACCTCCCCTCTAGCCTACTACCCACCAGAGGTAGTAGGGAAAAAAAGGATATTATGATATGAGGGGAGTGTTCTGGTTTAGAAATTGTTCTTTGGAGCAAATCACATCTGCTTTGTGAAGAAATCAGCAGTTCAGTCCACAGGAGTCGGCAGTGGCAGCTTGATTCACTCAAAAAAACACTTCATGGATATACCAGCAGTCCAGTTCAGTAGTGTTGGGATAGCAGCAGTAGTGGCATGACCCAGCTAGGCCTTAGCAGAATCAGCAGGAGAGATTAAGACCAGTGGGGACACCAGGAGACATTCTCTACTGTGCCTCTTTCAACAAAGCAAAGATCAGTAAATATGAGAGACCAAGAAGTGTTGTAAAGCTAGCTATACAAGCAAGCCAAGCCAAGCCCATTTCACCATGTGTCTGGCCTCAGCATGTGAGTCTGTCTTAGCAAAACTCCATGTGAGTCTATATCAGATAACATCACTCTGCCAATTCCATGGCAAGAAGCCACCAGCACACCACTAGAAGTTTTAGTTTTGGTGTGTTTCTCCTTATGGAGTCTCAACAAAGATGACGAATAAACAAAGGTAAGATACCGATACCATCCAGTGTCATCCACTGTCTATTTGGGTTCTTCTTAACATCATTTGTCCTTTCACAAGTTTGCTTTATTGAAATGTTCCTTCACAAGTCTACCTTAGCAAAACATCCTTTCACCTGTGTCCACTTCAGGAAAACACTCCTTCACGTTTCTACCCCAGCAAAATACCATCTGATACAACTGACTGTCCAAAGAGACTAGAAGTTTCTACTTCAGGCATCTCTGGTTACATAAAGACAGGCTAGCCTAGGCCCCACAAGACCCTAATCTTGAAATAAAGAAATACTATTTTCATAAAAACCTGAATGTTGTGTGGGATGTGAGGGTTCAATGTTAAAATGAATCACAATTTAACTCCAAAGTGGAGCTCAAAGTAGGACACCTTCTGCTTCTTGGTGTATACCCATGTTCACTTACTATCTCTTGATGTCTGTCTCTCTGTCTCCATGGTTTCACTGTTTATCTCTGGCTGATCAGGAACTCTATGTAGACCAGGCTGAACTCAAACTCACAAAGGTCCACCTGGTAACTTATTTCTCTGCTGCTGGTAAAATGAGCCAATGTAAAACAGATGTTAGATTAGATTAGATTAGATTAGATTAGATTAGATTAGATTAGAGGCAAGTTTATTGGGACACTCTAATCATCTGTGACTACTTTCTGCTGACATTGGGGTGCAGTTTTTGGAGTATGGGCAAAAAGCTGAAATGTCAGCCAAGTCCGGGAAGAACTGGTTGTTTCACTGCTGTTCAGGTAGTGAGACCATCTTGGGGTAGGAGTGTGTAGGCCCAACTGAAGCCGTTTGTGAGGCTGGGCCACAGCACCTGTCAGTAACTGTGTTGAAGCTTTCCTGGATGCAAGTTCTGAGAGAACACCTGGATGTTAGGGGCAGAAGATAGGATTTTAGGGAGAAAACTTTTTGGGGTATATTTGATAGTTTGTATATGCTTAGCCCAGGGAATGGCACTATTAGGAGATTTGGCCTTGTTGGAGTAGGTGTGTCACTGTGGACTTTAAGACCCTCATCCTAGCTTCCTAGGAGCCAAGCTTCCTTCTTCTGCCTGCCTTTGGATGAAGATATAGAACTCTTAGCTCCTCCTGTACCATGCCTGCCTGAATGCTGCCATGCTCCTACCTTGATGATAATGGACTGAACCTCTGAACCTGTAAACCAGACCCAATTAAATGTTGTCCTTGTAAGAGTTGCCTTGGTCATGGTGTCTGTTCACAGCAGTAAAACCTAAGACAGTGTACATTTGAAATTTTTAGGCCTATGGTCTTGGGAGTTGGAAAAGGGATGGGGGGTCCCAGGAAAAGGGAAATAGATCCCACCCTCAGGAATAGGCAGGTGGGGGGGGGGCAGGTTGTTAAATGGCAGTACTTATCTTGAGTCCATTTGAGTAGATTCCCTGAAATATACAAGAATGTTTTTAAGTTTACAAAAAGATAAATCCTTTATAACTTGTATTTACCTACCTCAGAACATCTTCCTAGACCTTTAAACACTTTCTTAGAAGCTTCCACATCCACAAACCTTACATAAACTTCCCCTATCTAGTTATTTACCATGAGACACAGGTGGTTGATCATTGGGTTCAAACTCCTCAAAGACCTAAGAAGGATATATCTAAACGCCCTATGTGTCAATTAAAATGACAGATTTACCCATTACCCAGTCACCCCACTAGGTTCCCATGATGTCTATGACTTCACTGGGGACACAAGTTCCAGAACAGGATCAATATTCATCTGCCAGGCCCAACAAATCTGAGAGGCCTTCCTGTGAAGGAGGAACTTGGGAGACTGACCTTGCTTTGATGTAAGCAGCATGAGGCATGCCCAGTGTCCCTGTTTGTCCACAGTTCAGGCCGGGCCTCAGCAGCAGGCAAGGCATTAGGGCAGTCTTTCTCAGTGGTTATCATACCACAATCAGGGTGGAGTCCTTTCTTGTTGTGTCTGTATCTTCTTGGAGAACTTGAGGTATCACTGCTAGGATTTGGGAGTCTCTGTCATTTTAAGCATCCTAAGTTTAAGATTCTAAGTGCCATATTTAGCAGGTCTCTGACAGGTCTGAGGCAGTAACTACTAAGCATATCTGGGTCAAACAATCTACGTCTGTTTTTAGTCACCTGTTCTAAGTGTACATCTAGCAAACAAAGCAGGAGGCTCAAATAAAGCTTTAATAATTAACTGCATCAGTTCTCAACATGACTTTCAATATAATTATGAACATATTAAAGGATATGATCACTTATAAGGTTCAAAGCTATCAACTTGAATTTTTTATTTATTGTAGCTTTTATGAGACTAGAACCAAAACTTCTATGTCAATTTAAAAGTCTGTTTTGAAGATGTTATGTGTTGTTGCCCTTAAGAAAAATGGTGGTGAAATCATAATTTGACCCTCTTATCCCAAAGTCGAGATGGTGACCAGTCATGTGCCAAGTACCCAGTGTGTATACTTTTGTCCTGTTGGTGCAGCGGGAGATTTAAAATGAGCAGGCTGGTCATTCACCATCACCAATGCAATCAACAATGTTGGTGCTGATGCAGCTACTGATGCCACAGCTGCCACAGGAGCCACACATGGACAGGTGAGAGGTGAGGGAGAACAGGGCTAGGTTGTACCTGGAGCCCTATGCTAAGAGTGGTTTGGGGAGTGGGGAAAAACCCAGCTTCCAAAAAACTAGGCATAGGGAGTTCAGGCCAATTTGAATAAATTTTTGTTTTAGATCGCTTAGCACTCATCTTCTCAGTGTTTGCAGGAGATCCCAACAATATTGGACTGGTGTCCCAGTTCATAGTCTGAGATAAACGAACATTTATGCTAGGGTGGTGACCTCAGATAAGAGATCTCTATATCAAATCTTCCCCAAAACAAAGACTAGATCATTGTTTAGAATGAGGATGTAAGGGCCCTTGATTTGTTGAAGAATGACTCATAGTATGTAAAAGCAAAACGTGTTTTATTCTGCAGAAGTTCAGCATGCTGGGGTCTCCCATTCCAAGATGGAGATGCCCAAGTGAGCTTGCAGGCCCAATTTAAAGCACATCAAGGGAATTCTGGGGAGGGGTAGGTGACCTCAATCGTTGGCTCTATCTTTAGGGACATTCCAGAATCATTGCTGGGTAGGTCTAGAAACTGTTGCTGAGGAAGTCTGGAAACTGCTGCTGACCCACTGGCCAGGTAGTGGACAGCTTCTGAGGCCTGGACTTGCCTGGACTTGCCCAATTCTTGGAAACAAGAGATTTAGGCCTAGTTTCCTGAACTGCCAATTTGAAGCCTGTTATGGAGTCAGCCTGTCTCAGGGCTTACTCTGTTGTGGCTGCAAGTTATCAAAGAGAGGCGAGAGGGTCCTGGACCCAGATAGGTAGTAGCTGGTGATGGGTACTCACAGTCCAAAGAAATGATGTATACAGGGAAGAAGGAGAGAGGGATGGAAGTGGTGGTCCCCATGTGGTCAGGAAAGTCTGGGGTCATCTGGCTGGGTGGCTCAACTTTTCCTGGTTTCAGCAACATCTGGAAGGTTATTTCTTTGCTGAAAGCAGGTTTATTAGGAAGCTGCACTCATGTGGGTGAGTTCACTGACACCAAGGATGGAGGCCAGGAAAGTTGCAAGGGGGAAGGGGAAGGGGAGTAGGAGAGGGAGAGAAAGCAAAAGGGTAAACAGAGAGAGAAGAGGGGGAAAAAAAAGAGAGGGAGACCAAAATGTCTGGATTATATAGGGAAAAGCCTCTGTGGGAAGGGCAGCCCAGCCCCTAGATTGCAAAATTCAAGGTTTAAGGCAGGATTGTTAGGTTGGGCCTGAACCTAGAGGCTAGGTCTGCTTTGGTATGTAAAATACCCACCTCAGTCCCTTGACCCAGGTTGAAATAAAAAACCACCTACCTCTGCCTCTGTGCTGGAATTAAAGGTGTGTGTCCATATGTCTGGCCCCTACCTGTACTCATTATAGAAGTAACTTCTTGGTCTAGACAGGAAGACTGAACACAAAATCTGTAGTCACTGAAGAGCCTAGGTCTGCACTTGACCTTTCCCAGTTAGCTTGCTAAGAATTACTCCTCCCCTTTTCACATGGTGAAATGGGAATTCTGAGACTCCATTCTAAAAGAGTTGGACTTTCTGGCTAAAAATAAAGCTGCTCTTGTAGTCTTGGCAACAAGGCCTTTGTCCCTGGAAGCTGCCTTCTTGAACTGCAGTTGGTAATTTTAATCATTGAGTCCTCTGTGAGGGCATCCAAGAGTTAAAGGACAGTGTTTTCCTTTAGGAGCAAGTCTGTTGTAGTTCTGCACTTTTTTGTACTTAACCAGTTAGGGATGTCCTACCCAAGCTGATATTTGGGACAGAATGGACAAACAATGGCCAGAACACCAACCTATCAGTGAACAAGTATGGTGGATGCTAGACAAGTTATGTATGCCTGGAGGACACATGCGCTTAAGTCTGAAGCTTTTGAAGCTTCAAGGAGACTAGTTTTGTGGAATGTAAGTAATTCTGGGGGGGGGGGGGGGGGAGCCTTTGCAAGGTAATCAGTTTAGGAAATACATGGATTCCACAGAGTTAAAAGGGAGTTCCTTGGGCTGGTGAGATGGCTCAGTGGGTAAGAGCACCCGACTGCTCTTCCGAAGGTCCAGAGTTCAAATCCCAGCAACCACATGGTGGCTCACAACCACCTGAAATGAGATCTGACGCCCTCTTCTGGTGTGTCTGAAGACAGCTACAGTGTACTTACAAATAATAAATAAATAAATCTTAAAAAAAAAAAAAAAAGGGAGTTCCTTACTAGAAATCTTTTAGGAAAGCCTTGAATATTCTTGTCATCTGATTTAATATCCTGATGCATCTGCCTGTCACAGACTCCTTCTCCCCAGCTGAACAGTGTCACCCCACTATGGTGCTCAGTCGTACACATTTATTTCATGGGACCACTGCAGACTAAAACCCACCTCAACACACTTTTTGAGAGATGATTCTATTCACAAATATCTAGGACTCCAATGTGCAGCCAGCGGTGGAATCCTTTTTTCTGTCTTTGGTGACTGAGGACTTGGATATATTGGGATACTTCACAGTATCAAGGAAGCTATTTAGGCTCTGACAGTTCGGTCCACTGAGCCACTGCATGTTGCAATACTGGGGAAATCGGACTCCTGGGGTTTTTAGTCCTATTAATCAACAAATTTAAGAATGGAATCAAGTGGAAGTTCAAGGACAATTTTAATAAGAGTTTAAAAGGAAAACCCTCAGAGCCGGCAAGCAGTGTGCCTCTGCAGCTGTGGAGATGGGTGGGGGAGGGAAGGCCGGCCACATGACAGGGAGGGACTCTTTGGAGGGAAGCTTCAGAGATGGGTCATGGAACTCAAAGTACAGGGAATGCATGCTTAGGTTCTGAAACAGAGATATAGACAAAGGAAGAATTTTAATCCAAACTTAGAAAGGTAGACAGACCCAGTCAAACCTCATGGCTGCTTGGCTTGTGGGGCAAGGGGCATCCTGGGAAGGAAAAGTATCTTATTCAAGGAAAAGTTTTCTGCCTATCTCTTCAGCATGGCTTAAGGTGAGCCTGGCTTGCTAGGGTGGTCCCTTGGCCAGGTGATTGACCACACCAACAGGAATACTACGTCTCTACCTCTGTCAGAGGCGCTTGACCAGAAGGAGAACACCACCCTAACTAACCTTTAGTGCAACTTTAACATTTGGAAGCTTCACACTTTAAATTTCCTGCTCTGTGTATCCATACTTACTTAGATAAAGTTGTACACATTTAATGTGGCATTTGTGTGTGTGTGTGTGTGTTAAGTATATTACAAAGCACACACACAAAAAGATGCATTTGAAGAATGAGGAAAATAATCATAAAAATCCTGAGGGTTTCTGCCTTTACCCAACACAGTGCTTTGTGCCCTGGAATTTCTACCTCTGCCTGGACCACTGTAGAGACCTGGAAAGGATTTGGAATGCACACTGGCTTCCTAGGCTGTAGTTCTGAACTACAGAATGGGGAATCTAAGAGGGCATGGGGGCGATTTCTGCCAGGTAAGAACAACCCAGGAAGTTTTTCTAGGTTCTTCCCCACAGCCTCATGGCCCATCATCTTCTCTTATTTGGAAATTTCAGACTGAACAAAGTGTATGGGCATGCTGGTGGAGAGAAACTCCCTCAAGATGGTCCTGATTTGTCTATTGCTCAGGAGGCCTTGCTTTAAGGACCTGCACCCAGGTGCAGCTGAACGCTCTAGGGTTTGATTTAGAATAGCCTGCACTGGGTCTTAGAGCTCTAGCATTTTTTTTTTATTATATCTTTAAAAATATTTTGAACAGGGCTAAGGTAGGGTAATTCAATTTTGTTCAGCAACTTAACAGTTCCTTTTGAAGAAGAGCAAGTTAGATAAGCAAGCTGGGATTTTCCTGTACTCATCAAAAGCTTGGCATCAGTGGGCATCTGAATGTTAGACCCGTAAGGAAGAGCTACAGAAAGGATTTTTAAATTTTTTAAAAAATTTTTATTATATGTAAGTACACTGTAGCTGTCTTCAGACCCTCCAGAAGAGAGCATCAGATTTTGTTACGGATGGTTGTAAGCCACCATGTGGTTGCTGGGATTTGAACTCAGGACCTTAGGAAGAGCAGCCGGCGCTCTTAACCGCTAAGCCATCTCACCAGCACCCATTTTTTAAAAATATTTATTTATTTATTTATTTATTATATGTAAGCAGAAAGAATTTCTTACCCCTAATTAATTGCAAAACAAATAGATCCTAAGAACAGGATTTTCACCTCTTCCCCTTGTACCTTTGTGCTAATCAGCCTTTTCAAACAGATTGCCATCAGTGGGTTCCATGAGATGACCTTCCCCCTTTAACCAGCAATTTATGGCTTGGGACCCCTCCATTGGCTCCTGCAGAGTTGTGACTAAGTCGTCCCCTCTAGCCATCCCTGGGTCTCAGCCTTCTGGTGTCTCCTTTGCACAGTCATAAGTCGCATGTACCTATGTTTGAACAGTTGTCAGGCTTGTCTTCAGTTCAGACTGCTCTGGTTAAAACAAACAAACAGAGAACCCTTGAAGGGGGCAGGGACTAGATGAAGACATTAACGTTGTGCCTGCAGGTGGTAGTGTTTTGACCTTGACAGACAGTTTGAAATGATCTGTCAAGCACCTTTGTGTACTTTGGGGCACACCCATGTGGAAGATATTAAGACCCTAAGTTTTATATACCACAGCAGGCAGCCATGAGGCCCGTGGGTTTGTTTTCACTGGTGAAGGGTTAGTACATGCATGGCAGGACTCTCCTGAGAGTTGCCCTGCTACAAGTGTTGTTTTCATTTAATTTGGGTTTCTCCTTGACATTCCTTTCCCTGTGCCCTTCATTTTGGGGCCATGAGAGGCAGCCTTTTTTGGTTGAATGAGGCTTGCTCCGGCGACCCAGTAGAAAATTCTACAAGGGATGGAACACCGAGCCACGTTCCCAGAGACAGGTGCCTGACACCACTGAGCCCCCAACTCCATAATTCTGTGACTATAAGTCACATAGACAACATCCCAAGCTCCTAGCTAGACTCCACCCCCACAGTTACCTGACTATAGCCAGGTATGCTCCTCCCCATAGTTACCTGGCAACAGCAAGACAGCCCGGCCCAGTATAAGATGGGCTGCTTGGCCCCTCCTCTTTAAGCTCTCACCTTTCTTATTCTCTAGCCCTCCTTCTCTCTATCCCTTCAGCTCTCTCTCTCTCTCTCTCCACATGGCCATGACCAGCCTCTCTTCCTTCTTTCTACCTTCTCTCTTTCCCTCTGCCTTTCTACAATAAAGCTGTAAAACCACAGACTGTCTCTGCTCATCAAAGCCGCTGAGCTTAGCCGGGCGTGGTGGCGCACGCCTTTAATCCCAGCACTCGGGAGGCAGAGGCAGGTGGATTTCTGAGTTTGAGGCCAGCCTGGTCTACAAAGTGAGTTCCAGGACAGCCAGGGCTATACAGAGAAACCCTGTCTCGAAAAAACCAACAACAAAAAAAAAAAAAACCAAAAAGCCACTGAGCTTGAATGATGGGATAGGCTTTCCCCTAAGGAGCCTTGTCTAACCTCCCACCTGAAGGCCTCACCCATGTGGGAACGACCCAGCCCCCCGCATCCCCTGCCCTCTCCTTCTCTCACCCCCCCCCCCCCCACACACACACACAGGGTCTCCATTCTGTTCTCAGCTCTTCAACTCTATCCAGCGGTGTCTGGGATGTCTGAGACTGAGAACCTGGTACCTAAGACTGCCCCTTGTCCACCACCCACCGAGCTTGGGTCCAGTGACTTTCCACAGCCAGACATCCACCGGGGCTGCGTGGAAAGCATGTGGTGTGGCAGTCTTCCGTGTCTGCCTGCACAGAGCACCAGAACTCTGTCGGGGCTCGGGTTTCTCCCACTCTCTTTATTCTCCCGGTGCCCACTACCCAACACTTAATGTCTATCAGCCCCCTACCCCATCCTGCTCCTTCTCCCTCTTGCTTCAAGAAACTTCTTCCTGTTTTTGGTGCCTTTTTGCAAAGCTTCAGACATTCAAAGCCAAGGGTCCTACACTTAGCAGAATCCTAGGCACCTCACAAAATTAGACCTAAACACTTTTTTTGTTGTTTTTTATTTAATTTGTTTACTTATTTTTTCAATTTTTTATTAGATACTTTCTTCATTAACATTTCAAATGCTATCCCAAAAGTCCCCTATACACTCTCCCCGCCCTGCTCCCCTACCCACCCACTCCCATTTCTTGGCCCTGGCATTCCCCTGTACTGGGGCATATAAAGTTTGCAAGACCAAGGGGCTCTCTTCCCAATGATGGCTGACTAGGCCATCTTCTGCTACATATGCAGCTAGAGACACGAGTTCTGGGGGTACTGGTTAGTTCATATTGTTGTTCCACCTATAGGGTTGCAGACCCCTTCAGCTCTTTGGGTACTTTCTCTAGCTCCTCCATTGGGGGCCCTGTGTTCCATCAAATAGATGACTATGAGCATCCATTTCTGTATTTGCCAGGCACTGGCCTAGCCTCACAAGACACAGCTATATCAGGGTCCTTTCAGCAAAATCATGCTGGCATATGCCATAGTGTCTGCGTTTGGTGGCTGATTATGGGATGGATCCCCAGGTGGGGCAGTCTCTGGATGGTCCATCCTTTCGTCTCAGCTCCAAACTTTGTCTCTGTAACTCCTTTCATGGGTATTTTGTTCCCTATTCTAAGGAGGAATGAAGTATCCACACTTTGATCTTCCTTCTTCTTGATTTTCTTGTGTTTTGCACATTGTATCTTGGGTATTTTAAGTTTCTGGGCTAATAGCCACTTATCAGTGGGTGCATATCATGTGAGTTCTTTTGTGATTGGTTTACCTCACTCAGGATGATATCCTCCAAATACATCCATTTGCCTAAGAATTTCATAAATTCATTGTTTTTAATAGCTGAGTAGTACTCCATTGTGTAAATGTACCACATTTTCTGTATCCGTTCCTCTGTTGAGGGACATCTGGGTTATTTCTGCTTCTGGCTATTATAAATAAGGCTGCTATGAACATAGTGGAACATGTGTCCTTATTACATGTTGGAACATCTTCTGGGTATATGCCCAGGAAAGGTATTGCTGGATCTTCTGGTAGAAAATGTCCAATTTTCTGAGCAACCACCAGACTGATTTCCAGAGTGGTTGTACAAGCTTGCAATCCCACCAATAATGGAGGAGTGTTCCATTTTTTCCACATTCTCACCAGCATCTGCTGTCACCTGAATTTTTGATCTTAGCCATTCTGACTGGTGTGAGGCAGAATCTGAGGGTTGTTTTGATTTGCATTTCCCTGATGATTAAGGATGTTGAACATTTTTTTAGGTGCTTCTCAGCCCTTCGGTATTCCTCAGTTGAGAATTCTTTGTTTAGCTCTGTACCCCATTTTTTAAATGGGGTTATTTGAATTTCTGGAGTCCAGCTTCTTGAGCTCTTTGTATATATTGGATATTAGTCCCCTATCAGATTTAGGATTGGTAAAAATCCTTTCCCACTCTGTTGGTGGCCTTTTTGTCTTATTGACAGTATCTTTTGCCTTACAGAAGCTTTGCAAGTTTATGAGGTCCCATTTGTCGATTCTTTTTTTTTTTTTTTTTTTTTTTTTGGTTTTTCGAGACAGGGTTTCTCTGTATAGCCCTGGCTGTCCTGGAACTCACTTTGTAGACCAGGCTGGCCTCGAACTCAGAAATCCGCCTGCCTCTGCCTCCCAAGTGCTGGGATTAAAGGCGTGCGCCACCACCGCCCGGCATCCATTTGTCGATTCTTGATCTTACAGCACAAGTCATTTCTGTTCTGTTTAGGAATTTTTCCCCCTGTTCCCATATCTTTGAGGCTTTAACCTACTTTCTCCTCTATAAATTTCATTGTCTCTGGTTTTATGTGGAGTTCTTTGATCCACTTTGACTTGAGCTTTGTACAAGGAGATAAGAATGGATCAATTCACATTCATCTACATGATAACTGCCAGTTGTGCCGCACCATTTGTTGAAAATGCTGTCTTTTTTCCACTGGATGGTTTTAGCTCCCTTGTCAAAGATCAAGTGACCATAGGTGTGTAGGTTCATTTCTGGGTCTTCAATTCTATTCAATTGATCTACCTGTCTGTCAGTGTACCAGTACCATGTAGTTTTTATCACAATTGCTCTGTAGTACAGCTTGAGGTCAGGCATGGTGGTTCTACCAGAGGTTCTTTTATTGTTGAGAATAGTTTTTGCTATCCTAGGTTTTTTGCTATTCCAGATTAATTTTGTTGTTGTTTTTTGTTTGTTCGTTTGTTTGTTTGTTATTTTTTGTTTGTTTTTCAAGACAGGGTTTCTCTGTATAGCCCTGGCTGTCCTGGAACTCACTTTGTAGACCAGGCTGACCTCGAACTCAGAAATCTGCCTGCCTCTGCCTCCCAAGTGCTGGGATTAAAGGCATGCGCCATCACTGCCCGGTAAAATGAGGTTGATTGACCACTTTTGTCTTCTTTAGCTTTGTTTTTTTTTTTTTTTTTTCCATGTAGTTGCTGGGATTTGAACTTAGGACCTTAAGAAGAGCAATCGGTGCTCTTAACCACTAAGCCATATCTCCAGATTAATTTGCAAATTGCCCTTTCTAACTCAGTGAAGAATTGAGTTGGAATTTTGATGGGGATTGCATCTGTAGATTGCTTTCGGCAGGATAGCCATTTTGACTCTATTAATCCTGCCAATCCATGAGCACAGGAGATCTTTCCATTTTCTGAGATCTTCTTCAATTTCTTTCTTCAGAGAATTGAAGTTCTTATCATACAGATCTTTCACTTCCTTAGTTAGGGTCACACCAAGATATTTTATATTATTTGTGATTATTGTGAAGGATGTTGTCTCCCTAATTTCTTTCTCATCCTGTTTGTCCTTTGTGTAGAGAAAGGCCACTGATTTGTTTGAGTTAATTTTTATCCAGCTACTTCACTGAAGCTGTTTATCAGGTTTAGGAGTTCTCTGGTGGAATTTTTAGGATCACTTATATATACTATCATATTATCTGCAAACAGTGATATTTTGACTTCTTCCTTTCCAATTTGTATCCCCTTGATCTCCTTTTGTTGTCGAATTGCTCTGGCTAGGACTTCAAGTACTATATTGAATAGGTAGGGAGAAAGTGGGCAGTTTTCTCTAGTCCCTGATTTTAGTGGGATTGCTTCCAGATCCTCTCCATTTAGTTTGATGTTGGCTACTGGTTTGCTGTAGATTGCTTTTATTATGTTTAGGTATAGGCCTTGAATTCCTGAGCTTTCCGTGACTTTTATCATGAAGGGATGTTGGATTTTGTCAAATGCTTTCCCAGCATCTAAGGAGATGATCGTGTGATTTTTGTCTTTGAGTTTGTTTATATAGTGGATTATGTTCATAGATTTCCGTATATTAAATCATTCCTTGCATCCCTGGGATGAAGCTTACGTGGTCATGATGGATGATCGTTTTGATGTGTTCTTGGATTCAGTTTGTGAAGATTTTATTGAGTATTTTTGCATCGATATTCATAAGGGAAATTGGTCTGAAGTTCTCTTTCTTTGTTGGATCTTTGTGTGGTTTAGGTATCAGAGTAATTGTGGCTTCATAGAATGAATTGGGTAGAGTACCTTCTGTTTCTATTTTGTGGAATAGTTTGAGGAGAGTTGGAATTAGGTCTTCTTTGAAGGTCTGATAGAACTCCGCACTGAACCCATCTGGTCCTGGGCTTTTTTGGTTGGGAGACTATTAATGACTGCTTCTATTTCTTTAAGACCTAAACACTTTGAACCTTGTGACTGTTCTGGTAACACTAGGTGGGAAGGCAGTCCCCTAGAGGTGGACACCTAAGTGATCATCTGGGAAGAGCTTTCAGGACTTGCTCTGACCTGTTCTTCGAGGTCTGGGGAGATGGCTGTTGCATCTGTCTGGACTTTGGCACCCTGAAACTGGAGTCTCCCTTGTTCTGGCAGCCATACTTGCTTACTTGCTCCTTCTAGGAAGTCAGGGTGAAGCCGGGCGTGGTGGCGCACGCCTTTAATCCCAGCACTCGGGAGGCAGAGGCAGGCGGATTTCTGAGTTCGAGGCCAGCCTGGTCTACAAAGTGAGTTCCAGGACAGCCAAGGCTACACAGAGAAACCCTGTCTCGAAAAACCAAAAAAAAAAAAAAAAAAAAAAAAAAAAAAAAAAAAAGGAAGTCAGGGTGAGGAGAATAACATAAGATATGGTCTCTTGAGAGCAGGATAGGAGGATCCTACTGATGAGTTGGTTATTTGAGCGAAGTGGGGTGTAGAACTGTAGGCCACTTGCAGATGAAATCAGCAATGCAAAGGCCCAGGTAGCCAAGCACACTTTCTGCCCTGTACACACGGGGATGCCTTCTGACATGATGGGAAGAGCCCACTCTGGACTCAGACCAGGGCCAGACCAGCTCTTAACTTTGCCTGTCATCTATGAGCTGCTGCCCAGCTCTTCCCTCTCTACACTGCTGTGGGGAAACAGGTAAGATCACAAATATTCCGGAACAGGCTCTCAGAGAATTCAGCTCTCTGCTCCAGTAAGCATAGAGACATTTGATAGTTTCGTTTGTTAAATACTATAAGATTTGTGGCTTATTAGGGTGAATCACCAGCCCTGTGGTTCCTCCCAACCCAGAACGTCAACAGTTCTCTGAAATAATAGCTTTTTGGAGCAAATAGAAATCATTGTGATGAGTTAGTGCAGGGATAACACAAAAGACTTTCTGCAAAGAGTCACTGAATCCAGATTCCTCAGATGATCCCTAAAAAACTTTCCAGTTCATCGGCTATGCCATCTGCTAGGGCCTCTGTCTGAAAATGGAGGTGTTTGTACCTTGTTGTTGCCTTGTCATTCCCCAGAAAAGGCAAAGCAGCAGAAGAGACTGCCAGACCTTGCTGCTGCTCATGTCAAAATGTGTTTGTCATAGTTCCTTCTCCATATCTAGTAATGGATAATAAAAGTGTGGACCCTCTCATTGCAGGATTTTGAACTCAATTGGCAGACAGACACACACACACACAATGAGAGAGAAAGAAAGAAAGAGAGAAAGAGAGAGAGAGAGAGAGAGAGAGAGAGAGAGAGAGAGAGAGAGAGGTTCTGTCTCTCCCACCAGTTGTTCTCAACCTTCCTAATGGTGTGACCCTTTAATAAAGTTCCTAAGGTTGTGTTGACTTCCTCCCCAACTATAAAGTTATTTTTTTGTTGCTACTTCATAACTGGAATCTTGCTACTATTATGAATCATAATGTGAATATCTGATATACAGGATATCTGATATGTGACCCCTGTAAAAACGGTCATTTGGCCCTCAAATGTGTCGAAAACCACAGGTTGAGAACCACTGTTCTTGAATAAACTTCTGTTCTGACTCTGCTGATTACAACTTAAAAGGCTCAGAATGAGAGGGTCAGGACGCATCTGTTCTGGGTGTTGAGGTCACTCTTACACATAGTCCTTCCTTTGAATGTGTGCCCTTTCCAGCCTGTCTTGATAGCCACCTCATTCATAAGGATGTGCAGCGTTGTCTATGGAGTTTTTGCCTGGCATGTCCTTCAGACTATGTGGGAGTGTATCAAGATAATTTTGCAAAATGAAGCTTAATTTTTCCGAAGGGTCAGCCTTAAAGACTGTGGTTAGCAAGTCACTTCAGTGCAATCTATTCTGCATTCCTGTTTTCTCACCTCCATTCCCTTCTGCTCCATTCCTCCCACTCCTCAGGCGTTTCTATGAGTCTTTTGTTTGTTCATGCAGATGTAAGCCAATTATAAGGATTATCAGCCCTCCCTCCTTTTTGAAAAGCAAGATGCACCACACCCAGCTTTCTCTGTGCTCTTGGTACTTGGGGCTGTGTCCTGGGTTTCCTTCTGTTATGGGACCTTTGAGTTTCTCTGCACCCTTTCTTTAGCTGTGCAGTATTCTGTGCCCTGGATTTTCTCAATTTACTTTTCCAAAATAAAGATCTTGAAGTTTTGCCAATATTTGTAACATTTTAAACAATACTACACTGAGTACTTGATTCATTGTAGGGTCAGCAAGTGAGGAAGCTGCAGAGGCAACCAAATGGCAGCACTTGGCAGAGACTCAGTGCTGTGGGGCTGGGAAGAGGGGCCCTGCCTCACAGTCTAACTCTGCAGAGCTTTTGTGAAGCCTTTGCCACTTAGGATCAAGATCTCAGTAGAAGACCAGGTGGCCTTTCTAAACGTTTTGCTCTGCGCTTGTTCCCAAGTCTTCATTAATTTTTTAACATCTAGGAATTGTGTTCATCCTACTCTTGCTCTCTTTGGAAATTTAAAAATAACATAAGTTAAATGCCTATGTTTACCACTTTAAGATAACAAGAGTCTGGGGAGACAGCTCAATTCAAGGATGAGGGCAGGGTTTGGATTCTTACATCCTAACCATAAGGAAAAGCAGAGAGCAATGAATGAATCTTTCTTAGTTCTCTTTCTCCATATAATACAGTCCAGGACCCCACCCAGGGAGTGGTGCCACCCACTGAAGGAGTTTCCTCATAGTGTCTGTAATCAAGAAAATCTCCCAGAGGCCCATCTCCCAGGTGACTGTAGATTCTGTGCCATTCATTGTTAACACCAGGCATCACACCCAGCCTCACTGAATGAGGGGAGGTAAACATTCCTATTGTCATCCTTGGGCTTACCGACATGTGCACACATGTACTCATGCTCTCACAGACAAGTATGCTCACATACAAACATGAATATATACATTCATGTACACCACATACACTCATACAAACATTAGGAATTAAGAAATGATTTTTATTTTTATGGTTAAGAGAACTTGGTGTTATTTGAATGCTTGGACTTGTGGTTTTATTTTACTTCAGGAGTATTCTGATATTCAATGAGTAGAAAACCAGCTGTGGTATGTTCAGGCTGGCTTTCCTTCTCAAGAGTAAGTGTGAAAATGGATACTCAGACCCTGGGAAAAAGACCAACTGCCAATCCTACAACATAAAGGGAAAATATTCTTTAACTCTGTTAAGAGAAAGATGAGGGAGATGGTTATTGAGTCCATGTTCTAGCTTGTGTTTACTCTTAGGCTCACTTTGTGTGTGTGCGTGTGTGTGTGTGTGTGTGTGTGTGTGTGTGTGTGTGTGTGAAGATGTTGATAAGAAAGAGACTTTGAGGGTTTTAATTTTCAGATTTGGGTTGAATTCCAAGCCAAACCCAAATGCAAAATGTGTAATGAAATGCCAGGAAAGGAAGTAGGAAGTGAAGGGCTCTGGAAACAGGCGGGCATATCTGAACCTCCAGGCTCACCAGGCAGTGAGTGTGCTGAGCTGGGGCTGAGTGGCTGAACTGATTCTAAAGGCTCAGTTGACTACCCATGTGCCCTCCTCTGGGTAATTGTGGAACACATCACCCAAACTCAATTTTAGACGGTAGACAGAACCTGAGCTTGGCCTACCCCATTATGGCTTCATGTTGTCCAGACTAATCTAATTTCTTTAAGTGGTATCAATGGTAAGCAAGCAATACATGTGATTTATCTCAACATTAATAAGGCATGGCATTGAAGAACAAAATCAGAAATGTTCCTTATAAGGATAACAAATTATTTTTAATAGTTCTAAAGGGCAGCCACTTTTGTGGGTACAAAATTAGCAAAAGCTGTAGGCCCCTGGACTGTGTAAACTCGGGCACAAGCATTCAGCCTGCTGGGCTCCCTTGAGGTATTTGCTGTTAGCACCCAAAGCATATTGATCCCCACACTAGCTTGTAGATCACTCATCTGCAGAGAAAAACAAAGAATTAGCAGTGAGAAAGAAGCTTGTCATCTGTGCAGAGCTCTCTTGTGGTCCGCTCTTTGACCCCTTTGCAGATGTGCTGATCTTATTAAGGGATGTAGCAGCCACATGAGGATCATTTTGGTACTTGTATTTTCAAATGACTGTCCAATTTGATGTGAAGTAGACTTTTGCTTGCCTGGTCCTTACTCTAGGGAAATGACTCTTTTAAAAAAAAAAAAGTCATTTTAAAAGCTTCTTCTCTGCCTAATCCTGTTCCCCTCAAAACAAAACATCTCCCTTCACAGCCTGGCTCCACAGCAGAGAGGCTGGCAAGGCCATGTTTGCCAAATTGCTACTGCTCCCGTCCTTGTTCTGCATTAACAATCCCAGCAGGTTTGAGCCTCCTCCCCTTCTTCTTCTGTCTCTTCTTCCTCCTTTTCCTCATTCTCCTTATCCTCTTCCTTATTTTCTTTCAAAATTCTTTATTTTTTAAATTAAAGTAAATTAAGGATTTCCTCAATAATGCATTTCCTCAATAATGCATGGCAAGTACTTGCATTGATCCTCACCAATGTGTTTTGTCTTTCTCTTCCTTCTTTCTTTTCTCTTTCTTCCTTTCTTTCTTTCTTTCTTTCTTTCTTTCTTTTCTTCCTTCCTTCCTTCCTTCTTTCCTTCCTTCCTTTCTCTCTTTCTCTGTCTTTCTCTTTCTTTCTTTCTTTCTTTCTTTCTTTCTTTCTTTCTTTCTTTCTTTCTTTCTTTCATAGTTTGTTTCATGTTCTCTGAATCATCACAGTTGTTTTTTGCTGTATTGTTTTGTGATTTTTCTCACTGCATAATAGTTGAAAACTAAAACCCTGAGCAGAGGGCTAGAAGGTGTTTCCCTATCTGCCCTCAGGAACCACCAGCATCCTGGTTCCCATCCCTCCTCAGGATCCACTCTTACCTCCTCTAACTGTCCTGGCCTTGCAGTCTCCACCAGGCAGAGGCTGGGTTTTGTGGGCAATTTACAGCTGAGGAAAGAAGACGTCTTTGTCTGGCCAGCTCCTTGTAACACTACTAACACCCAGGTTGACTGTGGAGCTCACAGTCCAAACACATGGCCCTAGGGCCATGATCTCATTCCTTCCCCACACTCCACATCTCACCTTAACTGTGCTGGGCAGCTGGCATGCTTTCCATGGAAGGTCGTTAGAGTGTTATAACGTTCTACTGCCTTATTAACACACAGTTAGTCATTCGTGACTTCATGCTGGTGTGCATGTGTTCCTGGAAATTCACTTTATTGAACCGCTTTTCCAAGTTGTTTGAGTCTTGCTGAATTCTAATTCAAGCCCTCAAGATTCTGGCCTGATTCTATAGAGGATCCAGTGCAGCATCCTGCCTGGAGAGCACTCTAGGCATATTGGTACCAGTGTCCTCACCAGGTCTAGGTCAAACTGAATTGGAGGAAGCTTAGACTGAGCATCACATTGATTGTCAGCGGCAGGAATTATTTACATAGTATCTTCTTTTAAATTTGTTTTTATTTCAAGATTGGAGGATTCCTCAGTAACTTTATAATAACTTTAGTACTACAAAAATCTAGCCACTTCTTTTCAAGTCCAGGCTTATCTATCCTGCCCTGGTAGCTACTACTAAGACTCTGGGAATTGGAGTGGTTTATGGAAGCCACAAAGACCTTTGGGACATAAAGATTACCACCTAGGAAAGATAACTCACATAGCACTGATGAAATCACTGCCAGCTCACCGTACAGTGATTTGCAAAGTACGGGAAGGAATGGCTGTTAGGCTAAGAGGAGCATTGCTGATAAAGGGTATTTGCTTTTTGTGTGATTTCCACAGTTCATGAATCTGGATGTTGGCTCAACCAGAGGAGGGTATAACAGGATCCACCACTGCAGGTGCCCTCAGTTGCAGTGAGATTAAAACTACCCTCTCCTATAAATACCCAGTGGCCTCTATCTAGGAAAACAAGGATATCAGTTAGACTGGCAATTGCTTAAAGCAAAGGGTTCAAGAGTCTTCACTCTTTAGCTTTCCTTATTTTTCTGGCATCTTGTTTTCTCTGGTAACATAGTCCCTGCCACTTCGAAATCCAGAGATGATCACCTGAGAATCCTGAGGCTGTGTAGTGTCATTGAACATCTGGTCAGCTCGATACCTACAGGTACAGAAGCATACTCCCATCTCCAAGGGGAGAGGACGGGGGTTATCCTGAAGCCAGATATGAGTGATTGTGGCCTGGTGACATAGACTTAGGTCACACTAAAAGCAGTTTCATGAAGTTTTCATAGAAAGAAGCAGAAAAAGTTGGGAATAAGACACTTTTCTAATACACCGGTGGGGATGTGTTAGAGGTGGGTGACAGCAAAGTGGGGGAGCTTCTGCTGTCTGATGACAGACACTTTTAGGTTGCTGAAAGGTCAGGTCTGCTGAGTCAATACATTCCCAAAGGAAAGCTAGCACTTTGTCAGTGCATCCGAATGATTCATCTGCTGGGCAGAGCTGTCAGGTCAGGTACAGAGAAAGACAACAGAAAGACATTGCTTTGAGAGGGATAAAGATGGCCCAAGAGGGTTCACTCCAGATCCTGATCGTCAGCATCATAGCCAGCATCTTCTCCTGGTAACTCATGTTCACATGAGCTATGGACTCAGAGGCATTTAGAAACAGTTGGAAACATTTCCTAATTCCAGGTAGAGCCAGAGAGGAGAACATGTCTGCCTCTCCACCCAGTTGTCCAATTCGTATTGCAACTTGAGCCCTGAGTATGTTCCTGGTTGATGCGCGCAGCTCAATCTATAAATGGAAGAAAGTTGTGGGGCCTCTGTAGGGGATGGACCCAGGAGATCCAGAGGTGGAGGGAGTGCATTAAGGAGAGACATTTTCTCCTCATTCAGTTTTAAATCTCCGTTTTTTTGTAAAGCCACTCTCCAGTCTTGAAGTACACCGGCCTCTCATGTGGTGAGCTTCTCCCTTCTTTCTTGTCCATTTGGCAACAACATTTTCCAGTGTTTTTAATGGCACCAAAATTAACATGGCTGTTCTCATTTAACAGGAACAACTTTAAGCTTTATGTGACACACCCAGCCCCCCCCCCCCCCCCCCCCCCGGCATTTCCCAAGACGTTACAGAGGCTTTGAAACCAGAGCTGTTGAATTGCTGTTGCAAAGGCTGCAGGGGCAACAATCTGAATGAAGAGGAAAGAGCTAGGGAAGGCAGGAGAGGAGTGTGGGCCTCCCCCAGGTTACTATTTTTAAACTTTGTTCTCATACTGAATTGCTCGATTTATAAATCCTATTGGATATTGGTTTTACCTTCTCCAGCTGTGTCTCCTGTTGACACCGTGATGGAGGAACAGTGGAAGGCCAGGCATTTGCCTAGAGCTTTCCAAGCGCCTGCTCCCTTGAGAACAGCAGCCCTCCCCTCCCCCACCCCACCCCCATTAGAAGAGAGAGATCCACACAGTCAAGGCCTGTGAGGGCTCTGGCCAAGCCCTGAATTTCCAAGGAGGTGGGATCTTAAACCTCAATTAGAGATACTTTAGGAAACACACATCCTTATTTGTTAAACAAATACTCTGCTCCGAGACTTGGCCAGACTCTGGCTTGTTTTAAATAAGTGAAGTAAACACACTAGCTTAGAGGCCTGCGACCTTCAGGTCCAGGATTTGAAGTTGGACTTCCCGGTGTTCTTTTGTCTTTGGCTCCCATTCTGCATTCTAACACTGTTTCCTCCTTTAGTAATGGGGGAGTTAATAGGCTTTTTGTGATGCCAGAGAGGCACTGTTTTCTTCTATTGGAAGGCTGCAATTAAAGTGGTGCCCACAGTGTGGCCAGGGTAAAAGGCTTCAGCTTCTGTGTTAACTCATAGTTAAGAATTTATAACTAGCTGTAAAGTTTGCCTCTAGCTGTAGAGCTGGTACTCAGAGTATCAGCTTAGCATTGACTTTTACTTTTTAAAAAATCTCTTAAAATGGAGCAGTTAACATTTTTCTGTTTAAAGGTTTGTAACTTGTTAAGTTTCAGGATGCAAGAAAATAAAAGTACATGATTTTTTTTTTAAATAAAAATTTGTGACCTTTAAAAATATGGATAAGGTTATTAGTTTTTTTTTTTTTCTTCAGTGGAAAATACAGCAAAATATCTGTTAAATCTATTTGGAAAGATATTGTTACAGTTTTCTTGCTAAGCTTCCAGCCTCCCATTGGACAGCTAGGGATGTTGTGCTGCCTGTGATCTTCAAGATCTTTGTCACATGGAAATACAGCCAGTCCTGGTCACGAGATGGGTGGCTGCTCCCCGCCCTACATGGTTGTAATCTCTGATCGCACGTATTGGGACATTAGGAATAAGTAGCCCAGATTCAGAGCTGTAGAGGATGTGCCCATGGGCCTAGGGCTCTTTCTCCCAGCCCTTGATTTTTGTCCTTCCTCCCAGGTCCCCATAGGAAGTAAGGAGGGGGATGCCTTTTATTTGGTGACATTTGTTACAGCAGATAACTGTCAGGGGTGTCTGAGGGCACATTGAGATGGTGTCACACTTTATACAATTGGCTTAAAAGTTTTCTAAATAAATTCTTCTTTTTAAGACTGCACGCCTGGTGGATTCACCGTCAGTCATTCTTTTTCAGTCTTAGGTCTTGGTTGATGCTCTGTGGTGTGAGAGATGCTGATAGTTGCATGGGAGAAGAAGATGAGGTGCCAGTGGCAGAGGTGGGGGGAGGTGAGTCTGATGGTGTCACTAGTGGAGCTGGTGATAGCTGGAGCTGCCAGTGGCAGAGGTGGGGGGGGGGGGGAGGTGAGACTGATGGTGTCACTAGTGGAGCTGGTGATAGCTTGGCGTGGCAGTGGCACTGTCAACAGTGAAAGGAGGGTACTGGTGATGCTGGTGGTGCTAGTGACCATGTGAGCTGTACATTTCTGTCTCCCTGAGCAGTGGAAGGATGGGGGAGTTGGTATTGTTTCTATAAACAGATATGCCCAGTGGAGCTTACAAGTGTTGCCTGCCAATATATGATGAAGCTGATTCACAGGTGAATTGAGTGCATACAAGTTTCAGAGGCAGGTCTCTATTTTAGATCCAGAGGACCATGGTGATCTGAATCTCTGAAATTCTGTTGTACAGACAGTGAGATCTGTCCAGGGCTCCTGCCAAAATGAAAGTGCCCTACATCTTAGGATCCATGTCCATGCCCTGCCTGTGTGATGCCAGAGAGTCTTTGGAAAAACTCTCTGAAATAGATGTTCCTTGTCTTGGTTTTGTAGACTAGTAAAGTGAATCTTGGTTGTTAAACTAGGACTTGAAAATCTAGACCTGGGAGATGACAAGTCCTTTTCTATTTCCTCCATCCTGGCCACTAGATAGCACGTTTATGCCTTGTAGGCTGTTTCTTGTCTTAGATGAGAGAGAGTATGGGAAGAAATGCAAAAGTGAATATTCCATATTTGGTTTTCTTCTCTCACTGTGAGGGCAGAACATGTCTTTTTTCCTGTGCATTTCCTTATGTGAGCAGTGGACTCAGATGACCCTTTAACGTTGATATGGGAACTGTTTGGAGGCTCTTCCCGAATGTGTCCAAGGCTGGAGCTGTGGAGTGATCTTTTCCTGACCTGACTGGTCTCTGGCCAAATGGGATATTGAGTAAGCCAAAAACCAGGCCGCAGCCGACAAATCCAGATAGAGATAAATATTTACCCTCATCCCAGTGGGAATCCTGGGTTCTTAGGATCAAAGATCTACTCTGTGTGTGTCTGTTTCTATGCCTTGGATAGGAAGGCGACCTGGAGGATAGTACAGTCTCTGGTACCCAGGCTCTTTAGCCCTTGGACAAATTCCCTAGTGGTGCTTTAAAAAAACTCCCATGTATAAAAATATAAGTTGCATTTCTTAAAATAAAAGAAACAGACGTAGAGTTGAAGAGGGAAGAGATAAACAGACATGGCAAAGAAAGCAGAAACAGAAAGCAAAGGGGAGAGAGAGACAGAGAGAGAGACAGAGACAGACAGAGAGAGAGGATGTACACAGATACAGTGAGGCTGAGTTCCAAGAAGGCAGAAGGCGATGCATGTGTGTGTCTGTCCTGTGCCGCTGTGCCTTTACTTTAGTAGTGCCCCAGAAGCACAAAGGTTTTTATTTTTGACTGAATCTGATTTACTTTTTTGACTTGCTTGTATCGTGTCAGCAATTCCATGGTCTAATCTGAGAACACAAAGGTTTTGCTCATGTTTTCCTCAAAGAGCTTCACAGTTTCCGCTGGGAATCGATTCTGTGCTTGGTGTGAGGTAAGGCCACTCTGCATGTGGAAAATGGCTTGTCTCGAATTTTTATTCCTTAATTCCACAAGTATGTATGGTGAGCACGCTCTGTGCCAGCCATTGTGCACTGCCAACAGAGCGCCCATCGGTGCCAGAACGGCCCAGAAACCAAGAAGGGAAAAACACTGAGAAACTGGGGAGTAAAGGATTTTTTTTAAAAAAAAATATTAGACATTTGGGAAGAGATTGTTAAAGTGTAGTATAAGCAAACTATAAGAATATTCCAAAAGGGGCGTGGTGGCGCACGCCTTTAATCCCAGCACTCCGGAGGCAGAGGCAGGCAGATTTCTGAGTTCGAGGCCAGCCTGGTCTACAAAGTGAGTGCCAGGACAGCCAGAGCTACACAGAGAAACCCTGTCTCAAAAAACCAAAAAAAAAAAAAAAAAAAAGAATATTCCAAAAGTATTGCATTTAAAAAGGCAAACATTAATCATATGCCCGATATAATTGTTAGTATGTGTTTCTTATACCACTAACATACAAATTGCTGCTTAATGTATCGACAGCTAGGTAGGCCTGGTTGTTCCCTTCAGATTACTGCCAACTATCTGAATATTACTTATTTATTTGCACACTCATAATTCCAACTCTTTTTTGGGCTAATTTTGAAATCTAAAGGCATGAGGCCCTTGTCACAGCACATACCAGATGACAATTGACAGTTAATTCCTGACTTGAATGCACTTCACATGGCTGGCCATGCCCATGTGCCAAGTCCTTGGACAGCCTCCTGCATAGCCATCCCTTCAACCCATATTTCTTCCCTTTTCAGTAAAAGTGCTGGCAACATGCACGTGTGTTTCCCCCTCAGCCTGGCCAGTGCTGGGAACCCCACTTGCCCACACCTGTATTTCCTTTCCCCCTTTCTTTCCTAAATGCAGGTGAAAAAAAAAAAAAAAAAAAAAACACCTTTCCTAGAGCTCTCCATGTACACTGGGAGTGCTTGGTATTCTGGATACTGTTTGTTCTCATGTCTGCTGCTCTCCCAGGAAAGTTCTAGAAAGAAAGCACAATAGCCCAGTCACCTTCTCTTTTTGCTTTCTGTGATCACTGGGTCCATGTGTGAAGAACTGCATTAGGGGGCAACTACATTTTAACTTTCAAACATGAGATGGGCTCCTTCCAAGGACCAGAAGGAAAGTCCCAGTGAGACCTCTGAAGATTTCTTTGGGCCTAAAAGTGGAGATGGCTTCTGGTTGTAAAGCTTTATGCAAGTGGGACAACAGGTTGGTACACTTAGACCACATGAACACAACATCTTTTTGCATATCCAATTTTTTTAAAGCAAATGACTCATTTGGAAAAAAATATTTGCAATTTATATCACAGACAAATAATAATCTTCTAAAAACAGATTAGAAAAACAACATTCAGGAAATAAATTAGAGACGTGAAGGGCAGTTCATGGGGAGAGAAATGCAAATGTCTTGAAGCCTTGTGAAAAGTGTCTCACCTCTGTTCATTACAGGGCACGGGGGAAGTCAATGTCAGTCAGACTGCACCAGAGTGTTGGTTCTTGCCTATGTCTGACAGATCCATGGGTGGAGCCATTTGCTTTGTGGTGGAGCTGCAGGGAGAGACCCTCTACATTCACTCAAAACAGTTGCCTATGCTCTCAAGGTTTAGGTGTGAGGCTTCCTGAGAACTTGTCAGGCAAGATCAGAGGAAGACTCTTAGCAGGGGATTCAGGGATGGTGGTTAAGCCTCTTCTCTGTAAAATTCTGAAGAAAGAACAGAGAGAGTTGGAGCTGGAGAGATGGCTCAGTGGTTAAGAGCACTGATTGCTCTTCTAGAGGTCCTGAGTTCAATTCCCAACAACCACATGGTGACTCACAACCATCTGTAATGGGATCAGATGCCCTCTTCTGGTGTGTCTGAAGAGAGCAACATATGCTAGCATACATAAAATAAATAATGATAATAATAGAACAGAGAGAGTGTGTAGGACTCACCTTGCTCTATGCCTCTTCCAGATGACAGAGACTCCTTGAATCTGAGACCACTGTTTCAATTGGTTTTCTGGATTCTTTTGTCAATTCTGTTTTTGTCTCTGTGATTGTTCCTCCCCGCTTCTACACCAAGAAATAGTCCATTTGCAGATGTGGAGGTCAGAGATTACAAAGGTGCAAAGCTAGGAGTGTTTATCTGTAGGAGAAGTACCTCCATGAGAAAGCTCCTGCCTTTGGGTGTCTGCTGCTTGGTGGGAGATGGGGTGGAAAGGGAGGGCAAGAGAGGAGGAGTGGGAAGGGGGGAGAAATAGTGAGAATATGTAGGTTTACCAAGGAAAATGGTATTGGCAAGTAACTGAAGCCCCTCCTAGACCTCCCATACCCACCTGTGGTATGGGTTTGTTTATAGATATGTTTTTCAGCCAGGCATGGCCACTCACTCCTTTAATCCCAGCACTCAGGAAGCAAAGGCAGGTAGGTCTCTGAGTTCAAGGTCAGCATAATCTACATAGTGAGTTCCAGAGCAGCCAATGGTATATAGAAAGACTAAATTATTATTATTATTAATTATTATTATAAGAAACTATGTAGAAACAGGTTCCCTGAGTCTGTAGTCCATATGTAATTTCAAACTAAGTTTCTGCTTTGTCCCTGAGCATAATAGGAAAGCATGCTTAGCACAGTGTGTGTTCTTCCTCCTCCTCTGCCTGCTGACCAGCACGAGGTGGTGTTAACTTTTAAGTTCATTCTGTTCACTGAAGAGTCTTATCGTGGTTTCTCATTACTTGTTCCTAATCGTTAATAACGTAGACTGTTTCCTGATTGTTAGCCTCCCCAGATGTGCTGCTTATGTGTATCTTTTGCTTGCTAGTGGATTGTTGACTTACTCTTGAGTTTTGAGAGTTTGTTATCTATCTTTTATGTCCTTTGTCAGACATATAATTTGCTGTGTCTTAACTTTGTCTTTTGAAACACGATCTTGTGTACCTAGCCCCAAACTCCTGGTTTTCTTGATTCTACCGCCAGGTGCTTAGGATTCCAAGTGCACACTCTCAGACCCATCTCTATCTGACTTTAGGGAGGCGACTTTGACTTCTGCTTCCCATCACAGGCTTTAACTTTGATGAAGTCAGATTTCTGGTCTCACGTGGTTCTGCCTTGTCAGCCTTTTGGGCAGCTGGGACTACAGATGTGTGCTACCTCACCAATGAGCATTCCGCACTTGCAAGGCAGTGTTCTACTATGCTTCTCCCAGCCCTGTTATAGTCTGTTTCCAGCGTGGTTTTAAGTAGGTTTTAGAATTCATTTGTCTGTGTCTTTGAAAGATTGCATCGGGACTTGGGTGGAATTTGCATTAAATCCTGAGATGATTTGTGAGAGCCAGCAGCCCTGTTGGCATCCTTACTCAGGGTCTAACTTGTGAGGCTGCCTGTCAGTTTGGGTTTTAGTTCTGTGATTGTTCTCATTAGCATGTCAGAGGTGGCAGCACGTGGCTCCTGTGTGCATTTCACTGGATAAGTTTGTCACTATAGCTAGTATTTTAACGTGGGAGTCTTTTTTTAATCTGTACTGTATGATTTTGTTCCTCGCATAGAAATTTTTGGAGTCAATGAATTCTGGCAGACTTTGTTCTTAAATATATTACCTTTGTATTCGAAACTTAGTTTTAAGTAGGATTTTCAGTGTGTAAATGCTAATGATGACTGAATAAAGAATGATTGACAGTCCTGTCCTCTCAGTTACTTGTATTATGAACATCTAAAATCTTTTAAGATATTAAAAACATATAGTTGATTATTCTCAACTGTAGTCAGCATACAGTGTAACAGGGCACAATCCTCTTTTCTGTCTGTATTTTGTACTCATTAACTAAATCTTCTGTATCGCCCTCTCTCTTGCTTATGCTTTGAAGCTCCTGGTAACCCCTGTGCTACCCTCTACTTACATGAGATCAACTTTTAGTGTCTTCATATGAATGAAAATAGGCAGGATTCATTTTTCTGTTTTCTAATGTAATGTCCAATCCCACCCATGTTTCCACAAGTGGTAGATTTCTACTCTTGTTTGTGGTATTTCCTTGCATGTATTTATCCATTTGGCTGTTGGGAATGACTCTGTCACAGACAAGGTCTCTCTGATTTGCTGATTGCTTGACTGCATACCTAGTGGCACTGTCAGATCATACGATGCTCTTTCTGTAGGGCTTGCCGTTTTCTCACTGTATTGCAGCACAGTTGCTGGCTTGGAATTTCATTCCTTGCCTCTTTTGGACTGTAGGGAGGAAGTGGTATCAGTCAATGACAGGTTTTATAAAGAAAGGCTGTTTCCAAAGTGGAAGAGAGCAGCAGGAGGTTACAGGGGCCTTGTGGCAGTACTACAAGAACAGCAAGTGGCCGCTGGTACAGACATTCATTAATGTCTGTCATCTTCGTCTCTCTCTCCCCTCCCTGCTCTGTGTTTGTTAGTGGTACTAACCTCCATGTCAGTCTGAACTCTAACCTCCCATTTGCTACACCCATCAGTCAGCACACATCTCTGCTTTTCCTCCAGAGTTTCTGTGAATGAGTCCCCTCCCCTTTGTTCTGCAGCTGTCATGTGTCATCTTTCATCTCTGTCTTCTTTTTGTGTGTGTGCACATGTGGGTGTGTGCATGTGGGTATACATCCACATGTCTACATGCATGTGGAAGTAAAAAGTCAATGTTGAGTGTCTCCTTAATCTTTCTCCATCTTATGCTTTGAGACAGTATCTCTCACAAAACCTGAAGCTCCTGATTTGGCTAGCAGGGCTAGGCAGTGAGCCCTGGCCATCATCACTTGTCTCTGCTTCCACAGATGTGTGCTATTGTGTCTGACTTTTACATGGGTACTGGGATACAAATTCAGGTTCACATGGAGCCATCGTCCCAGCCTTTTCACCTTCCTTTTTAGAAGGCTTCCACATGGGCTCCTTACTGCAGGCCATCTTCATCAGAGTCCTATAGGTACTGCCATCAGAATCATCTTTTCTAGTGGAGACCCAATTGTCTGTCTGAGAGACAACCTTACTATGAAGGTATGAATTGACTCCTTGTTTTAGCGCATATGCATGGTCCCTCCCAGTTCCCTTGGGAAGTGGCTCTGCCCTCCACTACCCAGAGTCAGTACACAGCTTCTATACCCGGACTCTTTGTCCTCCAATCCTTTTTCTGTCTTGTTTCCTTTGCCTAGACTGTCTTCCCTTTCTCATTTCACTCCATGGCCTGACAAGCTTCTCATCCTTCAAATGCCACTTCAGAAATCCATCTTCTGTGGCCTGACTCTGAGCATCCAGAGAGGCTAAATTCTACCCTCCACTCCTGGTACACTCTCTTCCTCACTTGCCTGCGTACACTGCCTGTTTCTTGTACCTGCTTTGTACTTAGTACCTCAGCATCTGGTAGAGATATGGCCAGACACCATTTCATCTTCAGCCTTCTGGGAAGGGTGGGTACCAGACACAAAGGTTCATTCCATGTACCTTTCAAACCATGGCTTTTAAGATTATGACAGACAAACTTCATTCAATTTAACAAAACTCTTCTTGGTCGTATCTATTATTGTTGCAGTGATTTTTGCTCTTGAACATTGCTAGTTTTCAAAAAGGAGAATATGGTATTTTATTATTCTTTCTTAATTCAAACTGTAGACTGGAAATATCTTCTTTATTCTTTGTGTCTGTTGAATATGCCTTTTTGTCTTCCTACTGTCTTGATGTTAGTTTTTTAATCATTGCTTCTTAAGATATAAATGATGCCTGGCTGAGTCCAGATGAAGTTCTGCTTCATCTGATTTGTCTCTGGGCTACTGATTCTTTTCAGGCACACCTGGCATATTGTTTAAATCCACATACATGGCCTGATGCAGGATGAGCCTAACACATTTGCCCTGGAAGAACTCATGGTGTCAGAAGCTGGGTGGGTCCCTATGGCTGTGAGGCTGGCAGGCTAGTGAGGCTCTAGGAATGGAGCTCAGGAGTAAAGGCAGTTAGAGCAGGACACAGGTTTCCTGAGGCAGTTGACAAGTCCTGTGAAAACATAGTAATGATTTTCTTTTTCCTACATCCATTCATTTTCCTGCAGATTTAAGATTTCTTCCTAGCTGAGTAATATTCTATTATGTATATGTACCACATTTTCCTTATTCATAAACTACTTCTTTAGTAACTTGTGCTATCTTCTTGGATTCTGACATGAGATTCAAAGAATATATATATGTGGCAACAGAGAGTCGCAGTTTGACCTCACATATGGTTATTTGAGGAAGTATTCTGTGAGAACCTCTCAGCAGGGGCCTACATGGTACCTGGATGTCTCATATCTTGAGTTCTGCCTTCCCCAAGACAAAAAGATGAAATGACCAGCTTCTCTGGACACCAGCTTTGAAGTGGGGACACAGTTGCAGAGAGCTTAATGCCCCAATAATGAATGGCTAGACAGTGCCCTGACACCCAAAGCAGCACCCACAACACAAGTTGTTGTTGGTAACATTTCTGGTAAGGTTCAGGAATCAATCTGGGTAGTCTCAGTGAAAACAGACAATTTGACCAAATGACCTTCATTCATATTGTTAAGCAGCTTGGGCGGGGGGGGGGGGGGGCAAAGGATGAAGGGGAGCAGGAAGTTGAGCATCTGTGCCATGGCCTTATTGAAAGGGTATGTGTAAAAGTTAATTCGTCCCAGAGAAGTACAAATCTCACCTCCCTTTTTAGTTGGTAGACACACCCCTCTGCAATAAACCTGCAGAGCTGAGGAGCCTTTTGTGGCAGAGCTGATGATGCTAGAAGATTCTCTAACATGCCCCACTTTCAGGCTGGCTTGGCTATTTAACAAGTGCCAGCACTTGGTGAAGTAACTTAAATTCTTGCCCCAGTTCCTCACATAGAAATGGGTCAGTTGAACTTCATAATCCTCCTTGCTCTCAGTGTTAGGCTAAGTGCAGGACTTTTCCAGTTTTCCTATTGATTCTCAAAGATGCTCTGGGCTTTCCCAAGAACTTTTCCTTAGGAGGGTTTGTCTTCCTGTATTGAAATTGCCTCACTCCTCCCACCGACAAGACTTAGTCAGGTCTCCACCATCCCTTCCTTTCCTGCTGCTGTGCTTCTGTCTTCTGTGCTCTGTCTTCTAGATTTCTTGCTGTGAGCTTTTATAATATCTTATAATTCTTCAGCCATGCTTTAATGTCTGAGTTTTCCTTCTGTGTGTTTGTCAAATCGACAATAGTTTTGAAGTGTATCTGACAGGATTGGCCTTTCTAGCAGCTCAATATCCCTTTCCCACCTGAAAGCTCTGAATAGACGAAAGGCAAGGTGGCTGTGGCCACAGGAAAGATGGCTCCCCACTTCGCTTGGGCTCTGGGTGGGAAAGTCAATGAGAGTGTGTTTCTTCAGTGTCTCATCTCAGCAATACTGTTACTCAAAAGCAGACTGATTATCTGTATGCTAAATCCAAATGCTAAAGTCTGAGGCAGAATCGTGGCCCAGAGTTAGGCTGATAAGTGAGCTTAAGATTAAAAGGGCTTCTAGTTTCATGAACTTTGACTATTTAGATATTTTAAAAATGGTTTTCTGTAGTTCATTTTATCACAAAAGTGAAAAGAGATCTCGGTAGATCCAAAAACATTTTTAGAAGTAGCGTTAGACCTTATTTATTCTGGTTTTTAGGTAATTTGAGTTGAAGCTTAGAACCAGTTTTTTCCCCTAGTTTAAAAATTCTAACTTTGAAAAGAGATTCTAGCTCTCCTCATTTATTACATTGTTTTGCCGCTTAGTTTTCTCTTCCTGGGTGCAGAGAAAGGAAGGCTTGGAATGGTGGTGAGGGTGGAGGTGTTGTCAGCCTGTGGCTGGACAGTATGTGTGACACGCAGATGGGAGGCAGTAAAACCTTTCCAGATGGAAATCCCAAGGCTTTGGCCAAAGATGGCTATGGACGCTGTATCATTTCCTGTGCCTGCTGTGACAGTAGAAATTGATTCATCATTCTGGAAGCCAGAAATCTGAATCCATCACTGCTAGCATCAAGGTGTAGACAGGGCCACACATCCTCCCAGGGCTCATGGGTTTTGTTTTCCTTTTTGTTTTGTTTTCTGGTGGTAGCTGGCATTCTTTAGTTTTTGGCTGTGTACCTCCAGTTGTCAAGCCCTGCCCCTTCACTTTGAACTGAATGTTTGTGTGCCCCCATGGGATTTTGTCTTCTGATGTCCTAGTCTACCAATGGGATGGTACAGGGTGGGGTGGGGGTGGGGTTAGGAGACAGTTAGATCTGAGGAGAACCTCATGAATGTCAGACTCTCAAGTACTTGTTCTCACTGCCTGTTGTCTATCCATCATATGAAGATTCAGTTAAGTAGCCATCTGTAATCAGGAAAAGGCCCTGCCCTTAACAGTTGTGCTCACCTCAGACTTCCGGCCTCTACATTTCCAGATAACATCCTATTGCTCACACGCCACCTAGTCGATGGCAGCTCCTGTACCTGCCCTGTTGTTGCATTCACATTTAAGTATGCATGTGATTCTACTTAGGGACAGCCCTGATGAATCCAGAACTCACCTGACCAGGACCCTCAGCTTGACCTCATAGGCAAGCAGCTGCCCCTTATTTCCCTCAGCTTTTTACTAGGAAGACCCTGGTTGGCAGTTGAGTTAGAGACATGCCATTCTCTAGACTATCACAGGCTGTATTTACTCCAACAAGTCAACTGAATGTCGAGACTCACTGTCTTTCATGTGTCTCTGGTGGATGCAACCCAGTGAAGCCTGCTAATATCACAAACTCTAAGCGTTCTTGGATCTGGCAGCCACAGTGGAATCCCTCTTGTGCTATCTGGTGGTTCTTGAAGCAAGGCAAGTCTATACTCCATGCTTTTGTGCACTCATCTGCAGCTAATGGGCAATAGTGTACCTAAGTTCTCCGTGTATAATTAGTACAGGTAATTAGGGTTTATTATGTGCCTGAATTCTGTGGATTCATGATGGATTAATATGTTTTTGATCATACTCTCAAAAATATAGTACTACAGGCTGATAAATAATCTACACAAATTTAGAGCTAAATGAGAGGCTTCCAGCAAAATTGTAGGTTAGATCCATAAGATCACTAAGCTGAGGTCTGAAGGTAATGGGACATCAACAAGATCAGGAGTGTGAAAAGAAATCTATGTGAAGGGCAGAGTGTGTCTGGAAGCGGTTTTGAACTTTTGGGGGCTGGGTAGAATGTGTTTGCAGCACTTGGAGGCTGGATCAGGATGACTGTCATGTACTCAGGGCTAGCCTAGACCACAGAATGAGTTCTAGAATATCTTGGGCTACAGGGTGAGTTCCAGGAGAGCCTGGGCTACAGAGTGAGAGGAGGATTGAGATAAAATGAGGGATTAGGTAAGGCAGGGTCTTCTAGAAGGTCTGAGCTTCTGAGCAGGCCAATGAGTAGTGAGGGGCTGGGCTATGGCATGACTTCTCAAGAGAGAACTGGGCCCTGGCTGGAGAGCAGACTAGCAGTGTCACTGAAGTGATGAGATCAGAGATGGGAACAGGGTGGATTAGAGCAAGGTAAAAAGGATAAACAGCTGCATGGCTGAAGCAGGAAGGAGCAGATCTGAATAGATTTCAGGTTGGTATGTGGTAGGTTATGGATGCCACATAGATAGTACTCTCAGAGAGTGAGACAGCTTTTGCTTCATTTGCCTGCAATTATTCTTCAAAATCACAGCTAGTTGCTGAGGCTCATGTTGTGCTAGATGAGTGAGTGGGTGGCTTAGGAGTCAGTGTGTGCATCTGTGAATCCTATGTTCCAACATGACCCCTTTGGCGGTTCCTCTTAGCTTGTGCCCAACTGCTGTGACACTCTCTGGACTTGACCACCTGGATCCTGCTTTGGCCAGCTGGATCCACTTCAGAGAGGCTAGTGAACTAAAACCCTGTATGTGGTAGCAGTTTCTGGTAGAAGCTGACTAGGGAGGCTTCTGGCCAAAGTGTTTGTGGCCAGCAAGAGACCTCATGACCAAGGGGAAGGATGTGGCTTGAGGAGAGCTGCAGCTGCTCTCACTAGACAGACATAAAGCTCATCAAGCCTCAGGAGGGACTGCAGCTGCAGATGGCTGCTGACTAATGGGCACATTAATACTACTTGGGGTATATGGAGCAACGGTGATGGGCCGAGAAGATAAAGACAGACAATGATACTGTTATCTTCCCATGTGCTCCTTGTCACTGGACAAATAGCCTCCACTCCATAGCCCTTATCAGCCGATGAAGAAGCCCGGGATCCGGTTCCATCAGCCCTGTACTTCTCAAGTACTCCAAACATGGGTGGCCAAGGCTCCCCTAGATTCAGCAGGCTGGCTTCATTCCCTTCCCTTCCCTTCCCCCTTCCCTTCCCTTCCCTTCCCTTCCCTTCCCTTCCCTTCCCTTCCCTTCCCTTCCCTTCCCTTCCCTTCCCTTCCCCCTTCCCTTCCCCCTTCCCTTCCCCCTTCCCTTCCCCCTTCCCTTCCCCCTTCCCTTCCCCCTTCCCTTCCCCCTTCCCTTCCCCCTTCCCTTCCCCCTTCCCTTCCCCCTTCCCTTCCCCCTTCCCTTCCCTTCCCCCTTCCCTTCCCTTCCCCCTTCCCTTCCCCCTTCCCTTCCCCCTTCCCTTCCCTTCCCCCTTCCCTTCCCCCTTCCCTTCCCCCTTCCCTTCCCTTCCCCCTTCCCTTCCCCCTTCCCTTCCCCCTTCCCTTCCCCCTTCCCTTCCCCCTTCCCTTCCCCCTCCCCTTCCCTTCCCCCTTCCCCCTTCCCTTCCCCCTTCCCTTCCCCCTTCCCTTCCCCCTTCCCTTCCCCCTTCCCTTCCCCCTTCCCTTCCCCCTTCCCTTCCCCCTCCCTTTTCCTTTCCCTCCCCTTCCCTTCCTTCTTTTATGAGATTTGTTTTATGGGAAATAGCTGAAAAGGACCTTACTAGGAAAGGTGCTAATTATCCTTAGAGGGTTCCCTGTGGGTGGGCAAGCTCCTAACAGTGTGACACTTTCATAATACAGGAGGCAGAGCACACACCACTACCAAATACCCCAACAGAACTTGTGATACTGTCCCTGCTGCTTAGCAGGAGGTCCATTTATGTCAGTCACCACTGGGCTCTCTGTTCAGGACTCCTGAAGAAAGCCTAGGGGAACCCCGAGGGTGAAGGGGGAGGAATCTTAGCATCAGGCATGTGTGCATAGCAGGGAGGAGCTAGAGCAAAGACTTCTCTGTGTGGCATGACTGTGAGGTGAGCCATCCTTACAGGGACTGTGTACTGTGAGAAAAGCTTCTTTCCAAAGCCTGCATATTTGGCTGACATCTTCCAGGCCCCTTGAACATATCCTACATACTCAATACTGAATAGCGGTTTCTCATTGCTGGCCTCCATTCTGCCAAGTCCATGGTCTTTCCAGGTTCAGTCCCTCCCATAAGATTTACCAAGGGCTAGCTCCTCCCTCCACCTGCCTCAGGTACCTTTTCTTTTCCGTTTTCATTGAAATCACAGCACATAACTCTCTGTTGTTTGTATTATTGTGAGCACAGCACCTTGCTTCCAGAATTGGATTCTCGCAGATGAGTGTGTTGAGGATGGAGGAAGGGTTGTGCTTGTATTTTTTTTTCTCATCGGATAATTTATTGCTTTTAAAACTTGTATAAGTTCATATACATGCACTATAGCATGCATGTGGAGTTCAGAGGACAGCTGTAGGAGTCAGTCCTCTCCTTCCACTATGTGGGGGTCCTATAAGAACTTATAAGATCGCCAGCCTTGATTCTGATGGCTAGCACCTTTATCAGCTAAAATATATTGCTACCCCTATTTCTTTGGGAGTTTTGTTTTATTTTTAAAACAAACTCTCATTCTGTAGCTGAGGCTAGCCTGAAACTTGCTATGTAGTCCAGGCTTACCTCAAATTCATGATCTTCCTGACTCAGCACCCCCTCCCCAACCCTCTTTGCCCTGCCTTCAGTGCTGGGGTCACAGGTGTAAGCCACTATGACAAACTAAGTCTTTAAGCTGTTGTGGGCAGTTCCATTTTGAACTTCTTTATGTTCTCCCACAGTCTCCGGATTCTGGGAGCAAAGCATTGTGCTCACAAATACTAGCCCATTCAACCTAGTAAGTTTTTGGGTTGTTTATTAAATAATGGGTTTAAAACACACACACAGAAAAATCTCATGGCCTGTTTTTCAAGCTGTTTCACAATGTAATGGTAAGATTTGGTTTGGGTACATGTGACTGAAAATTCAAAATAACTTTGAAATAGTTTAATTTACTTTCCCTTGTGAGATTAGAGACAGAGAGGTCAGGCTGTGGTCCTCCACTGTGTCAGAAAGCACGATACTTCTACCATCCTAACCTATACTTTTTATTCTCAAAATCAACTCATGATTCTCAATGGTTGTCAAAGCCCCAGCCATTGTCTACTTATTCTCTCCAGCTAGAAGATGCAAGGAGCTTGCACTGCCTGTCCTTAGGAGGTTCTCTAAGCTGCTGTAGAATATTTGTCCATTTGTTTTGGTGTTTCTGGAGGTTGAACCTAGGGCTTCAGGCACTCTAAGCATGCTAAAAATGAGCTAAGGCCTCAGAGTAAGTACCCTGCCAGTACTTTGGCTTGTTCAGTCTTAGTGCTACTTAGCTGCAAGGGAGGCTGGAAGATGAGTGAGGCTGCAAGGGAGGCTGCAGTGTGAGTCTATGAAACTTGGAAGTACTAAGGTATTACAGGGAAATAGCTGGACTCTCTGGTGAGAACAGTTTCAGTGCAGAGAACAGATGGCTAAACCAGTTCTTGTATCTTCTGTGTGCTCAGTGGGATAAGCAGAGAAAGCAGAAAACAAGACAATCATTGTCTTTATTCTAAGGAAATTTATAATTTGAGGTGGATAGACAATAAACAAGAGAACAAGTAACTGAACAAGGGCTAATTGAGAAAATAGCAGGTGCTTATAGAAAATAAGTCTCATGGCTTTCCCTGGATCAAAACCAGTTGGTGCATTGAACATCACTAGAGTTGCTTATTCGTGTGTGAGGAGTGCAGTTTTCAGCAGAGCTGTCTGCTTTTGGACTGTGCCTTTTGCTTTGGGGGATAAAAATACACTAAAATTGTTTTTGCTGGGCCATTCATAAGGTCTATTTACATTGGGGAATTGTAGCCAGGCATTTCTATAAAGTTTTTATCTGGGCATGTTTATGTTAGGTTTTGTTTATGTAATATAAATGCACGTTTTCGGCAGCCATTGATTTAAACATGTGAAGGTCATTATGAAAAGTGTTGTTAGTAATAGAGGAGACTCCCAGTGGCATGTGTTTAATGAAGCAGCATGATTTGTAAAATATCCTGAAAAATGTTAATGTTTTGGATTCTTTCCCAAGGGAGGAGTTTTTATTTTCTTCCACTCTGTATGCAATGGTCTTTGATTTTATAGTAGTCGGCCATAGTATCAGACTTTTGCAGAGAACTTTTTCTTTGTTTTAAACAAAGAGCCATCGGTGGCACTTACTTGGCTGTGGTTTAATGCTCTTGGTAGTCATTCACAACTATCTCTACAGTCTTGGACTGAAGTGGTTGAGGGCCTGAGGGAGACTGTTCCATGGCTGTGTTGACCCACCTTAGTGATTTTCTGGGGACTTGCTACAATTTTCAGCTATTTAGATCTGTAGTTTATCATCTCAGTTATGGTGAAGACCAAAGTCTGGAGAAGAGAAAAGTCCTTAGATAAGTCTTAGGACTGTCCCTGACTTTTACACGTGAGCAGCATGAATCAGCAGCAGGAAACTGCACTGACAACATATTCAAGCCAAACCAGGACTTGGGGAAAAACAGGAAATTTGACCAAATGTCTCTGCCTAGTAACAGGTTCTGTGTGTCTTTGTTAAGATCATCACAGCTTGTTTTAATTCTCTTTAACTTCCTCTCCAAAATCTGATGTTCTGTTTCTGTACAGTTTCTGTGTATCCTTCATTTAATAAGCACTGTGCTTTAAACAGACTGGTTTTCTGTAATAGAGGAATTTCAAGCGGAGGGAATCTATTATGGAATTGAAATGTGTCTTAGTCCATAGGCACTTTGGTGTTAATAAGTTGCTAATTAATAAGCAAAGCTTTGGCCATCATGGTGGCTAAACAGCCTCTAAGCCCGCTGACTGGTAGCATGGCGTGATGCTGTGCACAGTGGCAATGCCTGGGCTGAATACTCTTGATGCGCTTCACACTGTCCTCCTTTACACTTAGACTTTTGTTGTCACTTTAAGAAACTGTTCCTGTTTAATCTGGGACAGCTGCATACAGTTGAGACTGTGTGCCTTGGTTCTCACAGAAATCTGACCTAACAGACAGCTGTTGGAACTCCTATATGAAAATCTCTTCTAGACAATTTGTGCTACTGCTGGACACTTTCCAACCACAGATTCTACTTGATAATAACCACCTTGAGGGTGCAAACCAGCAGAGCCGTGCTTCAGCCCACTGCCTATCAGAAGATGGCTGATATTGCACATTTTACATTTACCCGTTAGGGCCGGTGCAAATCACCACGTAGTTGGAAAGTAAGAAACCATAAGTCCATAGACAGAAATCCTTTGGCATGGTAATCTCTACTTTCTTTGCCATGTAACTGGACCATAGCAGGAAACCACTGGCTGTGAAGCAAGAATCTGCCTAAACCAGGCAGACCAGCTACACAAAGAACCATGTGGCTCAAGAGAGGATCTGGACACAGAATCCATTTTAAAGTTTCCAAAATGAATGTCAGGAAGCACAGTCACTGGAATGAGCTCACTGGCGTGTTTTATTTTGAGAAATGTGGGGCATGCCCATTATGAAACGGGAACCTGAAATGTGATCCATCCATCTTAACCAGCCCAGGGTTTTATTCAATTCTTCAAGCCTTAATCCTGTTAGCTCCATGCACAAAGGAAGCGCAGGGCTCCTCTCTGATGACTCTCCCCAGGCCTCCTGGCATCTGCAAACCACATTTTGAATTTTACAAATGAAGCTTATTATTTGATTATCAATGTGAGTAGCCGTGGTGAGGCCGCTTTCTAGATGAACATTCTAGACTGTGCACTTTGAGAAGAAGCCTTAGAAGATGATGGTTTCAGAAACTTCCTAGAATTGGAGGTTTGTTTTTTTTTTAAAGGAAACTTATTTGACTAAGTGAATTTTAGTGTGAAGCACATCAAATGAATGACTTTAAACCCTAATTTTTGGTTTTTCAAATAAAAGCTATTTGTTGATTTAAAATGTAACCAGCACCATTTATAGCTTTTTAAAAATACTGTATTTTAAAAAGTATGTGCTTAAGGGGTTTTGAAGAGTTTAATGATTCATAATGAGATTATAAAATGAAAAGTTTTTTTTTTTTTAAAGTTACTTTCTCCAAATAATTCAGAAGGCTAGTGTGAAATTCTTTAGACTTGCTCATGGCTGTAGATCCTTTGGCTGTAGATCTAACCCAGCAAATGTTGAGATCTGCTTCCGATGCTGCTGGGAGCTAATCCACTGAAGTGAACATGAGCTAATGACACATTAGGCCAAATTCTATTATCTGCTTTTCAGCCGGCTGCTGCAGTTTGATTAAATTTAGTTCTGAGGGCTCAGCTTTGAAACAGCCAAGGGCTCTTCATTGGACTTAACAAAAACTTTCTCCCAGATCTGAATTATTTTAAACCTCCTTTGCTTAGGAGACAGCAGCCATTTCTTCCTATGCATCAGGAAGGGTTTACCTCCCTTCTGGTTAGAAGCTGTGGCTCTTCCAGGTACTGGGCTGACAGTACTGCAGCGTCTCCATGCCACCGCTGTGGCCTAGACTTTGTAGTCATTTGTAATAGTCTCACAGGGTGTTTGTTTTCAGAGGCCACATTGCCTAACATTTGCAAAGGAAAGGGCTCTTCCAACTTTCCTATTGTGCACTTTATGAATATTAAAAGTGGAGAAATTTGCCTCCTACTCTGATAGTTTTGTGTTTCTGCCTACTTTCTAATCTCAGAGAGATACCTGGCCCTTTAGTCAGAATTGCTGCATGCTCCCTCCCCAATACCTAGCCTTGGAGTTAAAGTAGAGTTGTGCTCCCTGGAGAGCTCCCTCCCCACCCCTACAGGTTCTACTGTATCAGATCAAGGGGCATTCTTTTTTTTTTTTTTTTTGGTTTTTTCGAGACAGGGTTTCTCTGTATAGCCCTGGCTGTCCTGGAACTCACTTTGTAGACCAGGCTGGCCTCGAACTCAGAAATCCGCCTGCCTCTGCCTCCCGAGTGCTGGGATTAAAGGCGTGAGCCACCACGCCCGGCTTTCAAGGGGCATTCTTTTGGGGCACAGACCTGGGCTCCCCTCCCCACCCCTACAGGCTCTACTGTACTTCAGATCATCAAGGGCCGTTCTTTTGGGGTACAGACCTGGCTTCTCACGCATTGACACATTGACTTCTCTGGAACTGGGTAATTTAAGCCAGTTCCTTTTCATTTTCAACATGTTAGGGAAATCAAAGCTATAACATCAGGCCAGCCAGAAGAATGGGTGTTTGGACAGTAATATGTTTATAATATAAATCCTTCCTGTTTTCTCAACTCATGCTCCCCTAGCTGTCTTGCATTTTGACAGGCAGAATACTTGGGAGGTTGGCCCTGTGGACACCAATTTATGAATGTGTTGATCATTTGTTAAGTAAAATTTCAAAGCTGCAAACAGACAAACTCACTGCTGTTTAAAACCAAAATCAGTACTTCAAGAGATCCATTGATGTAAAATATTCTGGGAGCTGGGGCTCATTTCCCCAGTGAAGCCACTTGGAGGCTTCACCTTCCATCTACTCAGACAGGCAGATATAGTGAACTCTACCAGAGTCAGAGGCATAGCGGGCTGGAAGGCAGATCTCACCAGCTTCACTTCTGCCAAGGGATAGAATCTAGTAGTTTAGAACACTGCACTTTCACGCTCTACAGTGCTGCGTCAGGTGTCTCTGGCTTTTGAGTCCTTCAGGGGGTATTTGGGGTAAAGTTCCTCATAGGGAGCCTTGAGAGGAGAGCTGGGGTACTGATAGCCTTGGCAGCTTTCAGAGGGATCTGTGGTGCACTCCTGGGTGCTGATGCAGCCTGGAGACCTGTGAGCTTACTTGTCAGTTTCTGGTACTTGGAGAAAAGACTGTTTCAGAAAAGTGATGAACATTGCCAAGAGTATGGGGGGATAGTCTGAGTTACACTTCCTGAAATGCTTGCTAGGAAATGTCCCTAAATATTTTGAGTTAATTTTTTTTTTAAAGACAGTTATCAATGTGTAGCCAGGGCTGGCCTTGAACCCAAAGAGATTATCCTGCCTCTGTCTCTCAAGTGCATGTATTAATTGATTAACTTATTGAATTTCCTGTGACAACCTTAGTATACAGCCCCAGCTGGCCTTGAACACCTAACCCTCCTGCCCTGGATTCTTAAAAGCTGAGGTTGTGACCTCTGTTACCACATCCAGCTTTAAAACACCAGCTTTAGGCTAGTAGAAGCCAGACTTCTTTCAGGAAGAACTTGTCAATGAATAGCAACTGGCTACATGATTGTAGGCCTCAGTGAAGAATAAAAATGTGGTCTCCTTAATGCAAAGGGGGGAGGGAGATTAAAAGATATAAATATAAAACTTTTTGCTTTCTTTTTCACTCTACCTCAATTTAGGATGTATCTTATTTGCTATCTAATGTTAGTTTTAGAAAGAATGTAAAAATTATTAACATGAATTTTTATAATTTATTACTTATGATATTTTAAGATATCATGAGACATAGTAATTATAAATTCAGGATGTTTAAATCATGTGCAAAATCATTCAAGTTGCATAATTCTTCTTACTTCATTGTATCGATCAGGTTTTGTTGTTTTTGTTGTTGTTGTTACTGTATGCAGTGGTTTGAATGAGAATGGCTTCCATAAGCTCATATATCTTAATACTTGGTCTCCAGTTGATGGAACTGTTTGGGAAGGATAAGGAGGTGTGGCTTGTTGGAGGAGATGTGTCACTGTAGGTAAGCCTTGAGGTTTCAGAAGACTCTCACCATTTCCACTGTGCTGTCTGCCTCCTACATTTGGATCAAGATGTAAGAAGCTCTCAGCTGTTTCTGACAATATGCCTTTTCTCTACCATTATGAAATTTAACCCTCTGAAATAAGTCCCATATTAAATGCTTTGTTTTATAAATTGACTTGGTCATGGTGTTTTATCACAGGAGTAGAAAAGTCACTAAGACACTATGACAGAATATTCAAGGGGGCTGGTGAGATGGCTCAGCGGTTAAGAGCACTGACTGCTCTTCCGAAGGTCCTGAGTTCAAATCCCAGCAACCACATGGTGGCTCACAACCATCCACAATGAGATCTGACGCCCTCTTCTGGTGTGTCTGACATCAGCTACAGTGTACTTACATATAATAATAAATAAATATTAAAAAAATATTCAAGGCAGTGCCCTATGAGGAGGAAATGTTTTAAGGCCATGGTGCTTTGATCACCTCATTTCTGGTGAAGACATGGCTAGAGCAGGAGGAAAGATGGGAGCCAACACAGACTTCCTAACATCGGGTAGCCATGAGAATGAGAAATTACATCACTTTTTCTTGGTTCTTCGTATTTCTTAGAATACTCAACTTCATTTTTCATTTGAAGAAAGTTCTGGTTGGATGGAAAACTGAACACCATCATTTGGTATGAGGAGCTCAGGACACCCATGCTTTGCCTGTCTGACATAACATGGAAACCTTGTTCTGTCAAGTGAGCCTCTCTGAACTCCCATACACCAAGAGAGCACTGGAATTCTTAGATCATAAACATTTCTGTTGGCGGTTGTGGATGGAGTAGCAGTGACAGTGGCAGGACTGTGATTCACTGATCCCCTCTGCCGCACAGACACACCGTCATCCTACCAGATGCCGCCAAAAGCTCAGCGTAATAACAACAAAGCAGCCTACACTCCAGGTGACTGTGGGTCCATACAGGGAAGCTCCCAGCTGCCTTCCCCTCCCTGCCCCTCTCCTCAGTTACCCCATTTATTGTTGGATATCATTCATATCTGTGACTTTACTTTCTAAGTTTATTCTTCATCTTAATGCTTCTAAAACATCATGTGAGACTGAGGGTGTGGCTCATGGTAAAGTGACTGGTAGCCTGGCCCAGGTTTGGGATACCATCCACATGACAACATACACACACACACATACACTCTTGATGTGAACAGAGTCCCTCATTTCTAACTTTCGGGTGGTTTTCAACTCTTAACACACGGACTCTGTTTTTGAAGTTAGTCCACATAGCTTTGGCAGTAGTGGCTTTTGTCTTGATCAATGTTTCGTGTCTAAAGTTGCAAGGTTTTTGATGTGTAGAGTGTTGACTGCTGTGAATGCCCTGTTTCTAACTTGGGAGGATCACAGCTAAGTGATTAGCCTTTGAGGCTGTATTTAACTAGATGTTTGCTTGGAAACTTGAGTCATCATCCCTTATCTGTTTCATTCAGCTTCCACAGCCCATTGTCTGGCCAAATGTGTTGGAAAAGTTTACTTAGTGTCTCTTGGCAGTTACTTGCCATAGGGTGGCACATCTTTTTACCAGGAGGCCACTGATATTTTCTTGGCTGCACCATTACCTTAAAGTTAGATTGAATTGGACAAGAAGGGCAAATACAGAGAATCTGACCAAAGCCAGATGAGGCTTGTCATACCCAGTTGCAGAATGAATGATGATCTCACAATACAGTGTCATCTAAGGGCAATGTCTGGACAGATGCTGCTCCACAAACTGTCCCTTCATGTCTCCATTGCCTAATCCCACTCTGCACAGTTTGTAGAGATTGTAGAGTTGAGTGTGATGTCAGACTCTTGAGTGGTGCCACTGTATTCACTATGATAATGAGCAATGCAAAACACAGTAAGGCACTGGGTTCTTCCTGGGGTTTGGGTTTGAGGCCACAGGGTTTTAATTTGCTTGTTTGTTTGTGGGGGATGGGTTGCTAAAACATGATTTTTTTTTTTTTTTTAAAGACAACCAAGAATTCTAGGCTCTCGACATATGCTCAGCACATGAGATACGTTACAGAGACTTGAGTGTTTTCCAGTTCTCACTTTGGCCCTGTAGGAGAGATGTTATGTTCCTTTATACGTGAGTTCAAAGCTATTAAGACAGTTCCCTAAAAGTACTAGAGTTGAAGTGGTGGGATTGGGATTTGGTTCCTGCTCTAGCCATAGAGGCTGGGGCTGGGTTACACGTTCCAGTCAGCTAATGAGGCTTGATGACCCCTCTCTTCAGCAGAACACAGCCTTGCCTAAGCAGAAGGCACTATGATCCTTCATCCAGGGTGATGACTGACTCGTGTGCTCTCTATGGGTAGTGAGTGTTTATGTTGGACGTGGGCTGCGAAAGAAAGTAGAACATTGGTGTTTATGTGGTTCCCAAGAACATCTAAAAATTTTAAATATCATCATGATTTTGGTTTAGAGGCCTGCCTCTGGCCTACAAGGATCACTACCATTAGCTGAGATTTGTCTGTGTTCCTGGTTCTCAGAGGGTCCCTGACTGGACTTGGATGCTTCATCAGTTACATCGCACTATTTCAAGTGTGAGGCCTGCTGCCCTGCAGTCCTCTCTCTGCCTTCTGCTCCAACTCTGGTGTAGCATGGGACTGACTCAACCCCTAATTCTGTTCTCTGCAAAGGTCTGGGAGTGCATTTTAACACCTCACCCTGGCACCATTTGAGCCTGTGTCAGTGACCTTACTGCTGAGGCTCATTATAATCTTTTCATAGGAGCTGAATTCATCTGGTTGTCTTTAGAAGCAGGTGGTGATCTGTTTATCTCCAGGCCTTGGATACTTCTAGCGTTTCTATTTTAAATGTATCTTTTATTTATCATCTATGCCAGGAACCTTTCTGGCTTGATCACATAATTCTCCGACTTCCTGACATCTGAATGCAGCCTTTGCATACCCTCCTTAATGGTGGCTGATTTTAATCTTCTTGACCACAATAAATCTGACATATACCTCAAGCCAGTGGCATGTTGGCAGGCTATTTTGATCCCTTTTCTATACCACAGAGATGGCTTGATTTAAGGAAACTGTCCTAACATTCTCGGTTCACTGCTGCCCAATAGCCAGCCCACCAGTGAGCTTCTGTGGTCCCTTCACCCTACTCATCTCAGACCTGAGAGTGGTTTCCTGTTTGATACTTGCTGGTACTAACTGAAGTCCAGTTAGTTTTCTTGTATCTCCTAGAGTTAAAAGAAATAAGACGAGTTTCCTACTAGTGCTGAGTAGTTATAGGCATCTACAGGAAGTAAAGATGGGTCTCAGAATGCTATAGCATCTTTTTCCTCTTTGGGTCTTACTGAGGTGACACTCAATATATTGAATAAGTTACCCTCCAAGTAGAACACATTTAAAATAAATCAGAGCCAAGATAAATAGCACATTCTCTGGTAGACATCTTCATGGAGGAACTAGTCTGTCTTCAGTCTTGCTTTGGTTGGTTTGGTGGCTTTAAAAGTCATTATATAACAGCTTCATTTTATGGAAATGGAGACTGAACTCAAGACAGGGTGGACTTCACTGGTGAGTCAGAACATTCATGGCAAAAACATACTTAAGAGTCAGGGCGACATCTGTTCATCTACTCAGAATGCCTGTGATGATGTGGGACCTCCACACAATGTTGGGGCACTAACTTGACAAGTCAGTAGAAATGCTTCTTCAATGATCATTATTGCTTTGCCAGCCAGGCACTTCCATAAGTAGTGGAATAATCTATACCTCACTTTATCCCTGCAACCTCCAAAGGGGGTTGTGATGTAGCTGTGTGAGATATGTGGTCTGGTTCAGTTCCTCCTGACATTCTGTTTTCCAAGAGTTACGTGCAACAGTCTCTGTCCTGGAATAGCTGCTTTCTCAGCCTCGAAGACAGACGTGAATGACTAGCAAACAGGACTCAAGTGATAACCGTGAGGCTCTGGGTGCTGCTACCTTAGAATTTTAGAGGAAATGGAATATATTGTAGGGCTGGATAGAGCCCAGGAACACTGTAAATTGGCAGAAGCTGGAAGTCAAGAGGCCTCTGGAGAGTGTTCTAACTTGCAAGATGGTCAAGTAGAGGCAAGAAGGTCTCCAAAAAGGAATCCAAAGCCCAGGAGGGGCAGGAGGAAATCCACTGGGGCTATGAGTCACAACACAAATGAATAAATGAAGCAGGATAGCCACAGTATAGATGATCCAAAACAAAAAAGCAATAAGGGAAGGGCGGGGGAAGGATACAGTGTGGAAAAAATGAAAATGAATCACCTAATTACTGGGTGGGAATGCTGGCTGATGGATTCCAGGAGCACCATTTCTGGTCCAATTATGTGTCAAAAATGCTTTGGCTTAATAGCCAAAGGAAACTTAGGAGAAACCTCCCTGTTGGAAATAATTGAATGCATTCTCTAAACCTCCATTTTTATTACTTTTATTTTAAAAAGAACAGGAAAAACAGCACTTTCTACCTCTTGACTAAGAATATTATTTTAAAGCTCTGGCTCCGGAGTTCTTAGGAGCTGGCCTTCCAAGTGCATAGTGCAGCCTCTGTACTTTCCTGGTGGAAGGACCTTGGAGCTAGAGGGCAACTCCACCAGGTACAGCCACAGGAGCACTCAGGGAATCTGGAAAGTTTCTGGGAACTTTTCCTAATTAACACAGAGAGAAGTGGTTATCCCCCAGCAGTTCTTCATGGTCTGTTCATCAGTGTGAAGAAGCAAAGTTACCTTCGTTTGGCCTGCTAATTATATTTATGTATTTAATAAGTTAACTTAATAAAGGGCAAGATAATGCTCAATGCCTTTTCAAGCAACATCTTTAAAAAACAAAACAAAACAAAAAACAAAAAACCCAACCAGCCAAACAAACAGAACAAACCAGCTTATCCTGTGTTTCTTTGGAGTGTGACGAATTTTAGGTAGAACATTGTATCATGAGCATGATCCTGTCAAGTTACAGTCACGATGCATGGTTAAGTGAGAAGCTTTGCTCTCAGTGGAGGAATGCAGACTACAGTAGTGACTCGGTCCATCCCTTCCTGTCTACACTGTGAATGTGGGATATGGCTTCTCTTTACAAACAGAAGAAATGAGATCCAAAGCATATGGGAGATAACTGTATTTTATTTTACAATCAAGGAGAAAAATGGATTTCCTTGAACTCTGAATAGAAATAAAGAAAATGCCATACATGGTGACATATATCTTTAATCCCAACACCTGCGAGGCAGAGGAAGAAGCAGGAGGATGTCTTGAGTTCTAGAGTTCTAGCCCAGCCCTGTCTACACAGAGAGTTCCAGGACATCTAGGGCTACATAGTAAGACCCTCATTTCAAAAAAGAAAGTTTCTTGTTGTGGATGATTAAATGAGACTGTACAATATTTAGAAGTGTTATATATCACTGAAGCGTGTAATTGACATCATCTTGAACATTCTCAGAAACGTTGTTCAGTGTACAGGGTCACCGTCTTTCAAGAAAATTGATGCCTTAATACTTTGCAGTAATATCCAACATGGAAGGAGGCAGGAAAAATAGTAACAAGCAGCAACCAAAGAAACATTGCTTTTTTAAAATGCTACAGGAAAGTTGTGTTGTTTTATTTTGATAATACTGGACACAGAATGTGGAAGCACTTTCTCATGCTGTGACAGGCTTACATAAGTGCCAGCAGTTCTGTCACTGTGTCTTGAGACATGAACAGTCAGCAGCAGAAATACAGCCTGGTCCCAGCCTACTGGATCTCCTGTGATGAAGACCAGAGCCATGGAGACACACTTCACATTCACAATGACACATGTTGTGACCGAAAGCTGGAGGTGGAAATCTCTGGATATTTTCAAATGGTCCAGAAAGGCATTCAGAAAATTTCTGAGCCAGAAATTATTCCAAGATTCAGAAGGTAGACTCATTTTGCTAAATTGACATTTTAATCAGTATTTCCTTTCTGATTTTCTAACAGCGCAACTGTGTTATTTAGACAATTCCTGCCAAGTATGAATTTATGACTTTCACCTGTGTGGGGAAAGAAGTCTAAAGATGGATGCTTGGCCAAGAATTCCTCTGTAAATATTTCACAGGTCCAGGGAGGAGGGTAGGCTATGAATAATTGTCAGGTCTATGAAGTGTCCACTGGAGTTTGTTTGACAGTCTAAAGCAGCAGCCTTTGTTTTCTTGCTGGTTTCCATTGACCCGTTGAGGTAGAGCTCTGTGTTGGGGTGTTTTCCAGCTCAGGGCTCCTGCATTTTCACTCATGTGCTTTCTGTGACTATTTCATATATAGTTCAAGAATGGTAAGAAGCTGTGTTTGTAAATGTGGGGTAATGCATTATATTATAATAACAAGGCTATTACTTGTGTGTCACAATGTGTCACACAGTCTTGCTGCCACCACTCTCATCTGCTCCCATCCCCACTGTCTCAGCTTTTCACCAGTGTTTTCATTCCTATGAAACAAATTAGGTTGGTAATTGGCTGTTAAAATGAGTTAAGAGTTGAGCTGGATACAAGAGACTTATGATGCACTCTGATGATCTATCTTATGGAGAAGACAAGTGAATTACTATAAAGAAAGACAGGGATTATCGGCCTCTCACCACAGCACCAGTCTGAAAGGTGGGCCCAGAGCAAGCTCTGGCCATTGTTCTGTCCCTCAGAACTAGACTGCAAGAGGGACTTGTGATTGTTCTTGTGTTGAAGTCCAGAGGGTAGTCTCAACCTGGTGCTCAGCTGCAGAGAGTAGGTTGAAAGAGCTGCTGGGCCTACCCCAGCAACATGAAAGAAATCCAGAACCTGCAGAGAGGAGGAGGGTCCTTCCCCTCCTGGTTCTGGGAGCCAGTGTGAGATGAAAAAAACATGTTAGCATTTCTGCTGCCTGGTCCCTAGGTGTGGTGGGGAAAACTGTCAAAGAAAGGCAATCAAGATGGCTGTGAGGCTTCAAAACCCAAACCCAAGACAGCTGCTCTACCAACTAACAATCCATGTGTAATGTCTTGGCCTGTGGTGCTCCAACTAAACTCCCAGGAAAACAGAAGTTGAGGTGCTCTTAGCCATGAAAACTTTCTGACTAGGCACATGTTCAGGCAAATTTGATGCCGTTCCAACATATAAAACACATGTTACAATCTAAAAAGAGTTGCAACACATGGAGATAGAGCACAGGCTCTAGAGCCAGCCTGTGAGGCTCATTAGCTTGTGTGGTCAGGAAGATGTTACTTCTTTATCTGAAAAATAGGGACAGTATCACATTAGTACTTGTAGATGAGACACGTAGCTCTTAAATCAGACAGTGCAAAGTTCAAAATTAATACTTGTAGCTAACATTATTTTGTACTAAAGTATTCTCTTAAATCAGACAATGCAAAGTGCAATATCAATATACATTATATATAGCTAACATTATTTTATACTGAAATGTTCTCAAGTGACATGCAGATGATGGAAGGGGAAAATCATGGAGACAAATGCACAGGAAAATTTTGTGTGCTTCTCACACCTTGTGCTGGCAAGCATCACTCCTGGCCACAACTCCTGACTAAAACATAGTCCTGAGGTCACAGCTACCTGCAAGGCAGCCTGGGAAATACAGCCTACCTTGTCCTGGGACAAGAAGAGAATGCAGGGGTTACACTGATACTCTGTATAAGTACCTAGCTGATCTTGACCTCTGATTAAGTCCTTCCAGAATAGAGGGTATGTGGGTAAATCCATACAGCAATTACATCTTGCTGAATGGGAATTGGAATTGTGGTTGCATTTTTTTCTTCTTAGTTTTGTAAACTTTTTTGAATGGGAGTCTTACAAAATCACAAAAGTGAAAAGAATCTGGTTTTGTATTTAAAGAGCTGCCTCTGTTAAAAGGATGTACCTGTGTAAAATGGTAGTCATGCCAGCTCTAAACAGATTGTGAGTTCAATATACAAGTAAGTTACCCAGCATTCTAAAATTCAACTTCAGGTCTTATATGGTAGCCAAAGTTCACAGGTGTTTAAAACCACAAAGCACTGTGGGAAATTGAGAGGTTTGGATGCAACCCAAGAGTCAAGTAACAGAAAAGATAGGTGGGAACAAGTGGATTTGTTGGGTACTGGGCAGTGGAATTACTGCCACTTTGTAACATACAGCTCCAGGAGCTGGGTGGGCTTTAGTAGATGTCTTCAGGTTTCTAAGATTCTCACAGCCTGGCTCCCTCAGTCATGTATAATGGAGACCTGCAGGACAGACCCAAATCCCTTTGTTTGTAGGGTTCTGATCTACTATGGTGTGAACACAGTTAAGTTGTGTGTCCACAAGGGTGTATAGGGAGAATATCTTATATCTGTACGGATGTGGCACTTGTCAATCATAAATCTGATGGCCTATGGATTAGGCAGGAAATAGAAGGTTGGAGATCCAGGAGGCAGAAAGAATTCTCAGATAGAGCCAGGCAGGAGATGGACACGTGGTACGTGAGCACAGGTATCCAGCCACATGGCAGAATGTAGATTAAAATAAATGGTTATCTTAAGTTATGATTCTAGTCAGAAAAGCCTAGCTATATATATATCCTAGGTATTGTAAATATATTTTGAGTCTGAGTCTTATTTCTGGGATGGGAATGGGTGGAAGAACCAAGGTAACTTCTACAGAAAAGGTTCTGTGAGTAACCTTGGAGCCTGCACACCCTTTAAGAGATGAGGCCTACTGAGGGATCCCAAGGCTTTTGGGAGTGTGCTGTGCAGTACCTTTGTGAGACACTTGGTAAGTGTCTTATGACTCCTGTGGTACTTGTAGAGGGTTAACAGAAGCAAACCTGTCCTTCCTGCCCTCTCTGCTCTCCCAAGATGACCCTCACTTATGGCCTCACCCCAGCCCTTAGTGTCCTTAGGTATTGTGGGTGAGGGACATCTGTGCTTTCTCACTCCACCCCCCAGACGGTGAGCCTAACACGGTTCCTTCATTCCTCTTCACTAGTCTGTGCTGGGCATGTCGGTGTAGTAACAAGGCTGGCTGATACATAAGCTTTAGCATTTACTAATTTTCTAGGATTTTTTTTTTCTGACACAGGGTCTTACTCAGTAACCCAAGGTATCCTGAAATTTATTGTGTAGCCCAGGCTGGCCGTAAAGCCCCTGCCTTAGCCTCCTGAGTGCTGAGACTATATGTGTGCACTACCATTCTGGATACTTTATTCATTTTCTTGGAATAGATTACTTTGCTCATTTAAGCCATAAAATGTCTAAGGTTTGAAAAACGCAGAGTAGAACCGGGTCTTTTTATTGTTTTCAGTTCAAGTTTTCTGTACTAAGCATCCAACTTTTTGAGTTAAGAAATGTGGAAAAAAAGCTGGGCAGTGGTGGCGCACGCCTTTAATCCCAGCACTTGGGAGGCAGAGGCAGGTGGATTTCTGAGTTCAAGGCCAGCCTGGTCTACAGAGTGAGTTCCAGGACAGCCAGGGCTACACAGAGAAACCCTGTCCAAAAAAAAATGTGAAACAAGATAATGTCATGTAGGATACTTTCAGACAGCAGGTTTCGACAGATTGGTATACTTTACGTTGCTTTTTGTTCACTCAGTATCGCTGAATTGTGGAGCAGAGTCACATTAACATAATGGAGGAACAATATTTTAAACTAAACATATAAATCTAAAAGCCCAACAGTTACAATTATTCTTAAAGTGCTCAAAAGTTCCCCGAAATGGACTCTGTGTGGGTTCTTTACAGTGGCCTGTGATATAATAGGAACACACAGTGTAAACCCAAGTGCAGTCTGTAGTAGTGGGCGCATGAAGCTCCTTATATGGCTCTTCTGTGTGATTCTGCATCCTTATGGTTTACATTATGTGGGTCAAGCTTACACATGACAGAACACCAGAGTGTAGGCAAGGGCACACCAGACTCTGCTAGTTAGCTACAAGTCCTCAGTTGTGTGACCTTTGCTAACCTGTTGCCCATAAAGTGTAACTCAAACTGTCAACTTGTTTTATAGATTGGTCAGAGAAAGTTATGTGAACCCCAAAGTGCAGAGTTTGTCAGAGCCCCTACTAGAATAAGAGAGTGAGAGGGCAAGCCCCATGCCAATTCAGTCATGGTTGAATTTCCAGGTGTTTCTGCAGGAGGTGAAGTGACTTGGAGCAGATGAGGTAGTTCAGTGAGGGCAGAGAGGAAGGAAGGAAGGCCTTTTCAACTTAGTGCATAAAGAGAAGCTGTGACTGTGGGTGTTCAAAGGCATGTGACCATACTGGGTCCATTGTCAGCAAGGAGCCTTCCCTCCTTAGGAAACTAAGCAGGGTCGTTTGTTGGGAAAGAATTTGTCATGATGAAAGTTTTCCAAATATAAGGGCATTGCTTGCACTGACTGTTAACAATGTGTCTGCTCACAGGCTTTCACCTCTTCATCAATGTTAATTGTTGCAGCCATAACTAATTGGATTAATGACAAAGGTTAAAAATGAAAAGAAGTAGGAAAACCTCTCACATTTGAGCACTGTCAACCACTTAGAATTTCATTCTCTGTAAGAGAATAAACAGAGTAGACTGTAAGTGTCTCCAGCACAGTTCTCATATAATGTCACTTCCTTGGGAAGAGATGAGGTGGAATCTGGAGAACAGTCCTGGGTAACCACTGGAGGTGTGTGGGTATATACTGCCTGGTGCCTCTGAGTGGTTATAGAGCTGCAGCAAGCTGTAAGGAAAGGTTCAGGGAGGTGTGGCACACCCAGCACCTCAGTGCTAGTGCTTGGCACAACTGGATCACAAAGTGGAAGCCAGGAACTGACACTGGTCCAGTGTACTTGACTCTCATCTCACTAGTTGTATGTTCCTACGTGCCGACCTTCATCTCTGCTCTCTGGGGCATATGTGCCAGGCACGAAAGCACACAGGCAGTTACATGCACATAGCTCTCACCCTGATTACGACATTTAACTTCTCCATCACCGCAGGCTCCTTACTGTTGCCCTTCTAGGTTCTATATGCTGCACAGATGTTAGGTATGGGTGAAACTATGCATTCTGTAGCCTTTGAGTTTTTCACTAAGTATCATTTCCTTGAGGTTAAGCAAGGCTGTTTTCTTTCAAATGAACTTGATTATGTTAAAAAAAAAAGATTTGAAAATAAAACATCACTTACCCAAATGGATCAGGCTCAAAGTCTTTAAATCTAATTATTTATTTTCTAGTTCTAATTCTGCCGTGGATCTGTGTGTGTGTGCGCACGCGCACACGGGGTGAGGGGTGTTGGTAGTAGATAAGTGCATAAAAATATTTTTGACATTAAAAGTGTAGAATTTTTGTTTTTAGGGTTTAAAGAGCCTGTATTTATTGCAATAATAAATGAGGAGAGGGAATACATCAGCTATAGTTCCTGGGACAGCCAACATCTACAGGTGTATTCACTGCCCCAGATAGTAAAAAGAACTGTGGTCCCTGGGAGAGTATCTGTAGGTTGAATTCTTTACACCCATGTAATGAAGAGAGGGAACACACCAGCTATGGTTCCTGGGACAGCTAGCATCTACAGGTGCATTCACTGCCCCAGATAGTAAAGAGAGGAAACACATCAGCTGTGGACCCTGGGAGAACATCTACAAGGTGCATTTGATACCTCCAGGTATGCTTCTAGTTTATTGAAATGAGTCACTGATGTGAGAAGTTTCCTAAAGCTACAATGTATGCTATGAATTTGCCTGTAATACTGCTTTGGCTGCATCCAGAAACATTGATATCTTAATCCAGCTTTATGTTCCAACTGCAATTATGATTATGGCATTTCTATAAGTTGCCAGCCCTTATACTTTCATTCTTTCTTCTTGATGCCTATGCTTTTAGGATAGCTGTACCTTCTTAGCAGAGAGTCATCTTTGCTTTTTGTACTATTCTTGACCCTGGTCAGCTCTGTCTGGTATTAACGTAGCTATTCTTTTAAATTAGTGTTTGTATGATATGTGTTTTATCATACCTTTACTCTCAGCCCACCTGTGTTATAATGTGTGAAGTGACTTGTTATAGTATTTCTATAGTTCAGTTGTACCTTTTCTGATTGGTACATTTAGACCATTTTCATTCAGTGTAATCACTATTTGTTTTATGTTTGGTTTTCTAACATTCTGTCTTTTTCTTGATTTCTATTTTGATTATAAATTTTAGTTTAGCGTGCTTTTCAGTCTCTAGTAGTGTCTTGAGCTGCTATTATTTATACATATCTTCTTACAACTTACTTCCAGTAACATTTTACCTCATCCAGTGTAGTACAGAATTCTTGCATTTAGATCCCCTTATCCCACTATTAAAAAATATTTTCCTCAAGCAGTTCCACTGGAAACATTAAGTATCATGTCAGGTTGCATTAGAAGTTTGATGCAGTCATAAAATACATTTCTCAAAACCCATGAAGTAGCTTAGTTGATGGTCTGTCTACACCTACCATTCCATCATGTAGGAGGCATGGGCAAGAGAACCAAGAGTTCAAGGCCAGCACAGGTGACATAGTGAGACTCCCCAAAGAACAGGAAATGAAGGAAGTCTTTTGACTGCTATAGCTGACCCTCTGTCCCTCTCCTCTGATAACTCCAGCCTTCCAAAGAACAACAACAAAAAAATAAAAACAACAACAACAAAAAAATGAAAGGTAGTAAATTGACTTCTGTAGCTGATCCTTTGTCCCTTCCTCTGACACTCTAGCCTTCTGTCATTTTTTTCTTTTTCCAAAAAGTTCTCTGGCCATGTTTTAGTAGTAAGTCTGCCCACAACAAATTCCTTCATTTACCTTCCTCTGAGATTGCCTTTATTTAACCTTTACTGCTGCAATATCATCTCAGTGCGTGTAAAGAGGGGCTCATGTCTGATGGCACCTGAGGCCCGCTGTGTCCGCACTTGCCTTTGTCCTGCATCTGTAGGACGCCGCCTTTGCCTCTGGAGGTGAGGTGCTTTAGAGTAGTCCACTCCCCCTGTATTTTCAGTATATTGTCCTTTAGGATTTGCAGGAATTTACTCATGATGTATCTTGGCTTCCATTTATTTGGGCTCATCCTAGTTGGGGGTTGCCAGCTTTCTTGAAACAATAGGTATCTTTCTTCTTCCATGCTCTACTTGGTGGTAGCAGGTGTTAAGATAAAAATATTTTTTAGTTGGCGCAGTGCTAGTGGGTTACATTGGTTTCAAGGGAATGAAGTATAAAGAAATGTCTTCCTAATGAAGGAATGTCCTGTCTCATCATCAAGACAGTGGTTACCTGTGTAGTAAATTGTGAAAACCCATTGAGGTGCATCTTCAGGGTCTGTTCACAGTATTAGACATTAGTTTTTAAAATCTTTCAGCAACTCTGCTGTCACTCTGAGCTACATTTTATTCTGCTTGTGACACTTTGAAGACTATTGAGGCATATACCAGCAAGATTTTGCTGAAAGGACCCTGATATAGCTGTCTCTTGTGAGACTATGCCAGCACCTGGCAAACACAGAAGTAGATGCTCACAGTCAGCTATTGGATGGATCCCAGGGCCCCCAATGGAGGAGCTAGAGAAAGTACCCAAAGAGCTAAAGGGATCTGCAACCCTATAGGTGGAACAACAATATGAACTAACCAGTAACCCCTGGAGTTCATGTCTCTAGCTGCATATGGATCAGAAGATGGCCTAGTCGGCCATCACTGGAAAGAGAGGCCCCTTGGTCTTGCAAACTTTATATGCCTCACTACGGGGGAACGCCAGGGCCAAGAAGTGGGAGTAGGTGGGTAGGGGAGTGGGGGGGGGAGGGTCTGGGGCACTTTTGGGATAGTATTTGAAATGCAAATGAAGAAAATACCTAGTTAAAAAAATAAATTAAAAAAAAAAGAAACTGTAAAATAAATAAATAAATATGAGCACTGCTAGGAAAACAAAACAAAACAAAAAAAGAGCATGCCCTTGGAAGAAGGTTATGGCACCATGCCTTCTTCTTCCTTCTCTTACTTCCAGGTCTGAGGTGAGTACAGTAGGTATATGAGAGATGCAAGCAGGAAGATGACACCACTCCTGCTTTTAAGAAATGTGTAACATGCCGGGCGTTGGTGGCGCACGCCTTTGATCCCAGCACTCGGGAGGCAGAGGCAGGCGGATTTCTGAGTTCGAGGCCAGCCTGGTCTACAAAGTGAGTTCCAGGACAGCCAGGGCTACACAGAGAAACCCTGTCTCGAAAAACCAAAGGGAAAAAAAAAAAAAAGAAATGTGTAATATGTCTAATTTTCTGCTTCAAAAGAAAAAAAAAACTGCTCGTGAATTGGGCATGGTGACTCATGCCTACAGCCTTGCCACAGGTTTGAAGTCAGATTAGGTTGGATAGTGATGTGATGCCAGCCTATACTATATTAGCAAAACTCTAAAAGAAATGAGAGAGGGAGGGGAAAGGGAGGGGAGGGAGAGATATCTCAGAACATTTGTAGATATTAGTCATATCTGAAAATGTCAATTTGTTTCTCAGAAGTAGAAATATATATCTGGCTACAATAGAATAAAAGTCTATCATTAGGAAATAAAGAAAAAGGAAAAAGCTACCTACTCCCACCTCCCACCCCCAGCCAAAGAACTCTCTGTATTAACTTTGGAGTCAAAGAAAAAATTAAACTGAATATATAAAATGTCTAGAAAATTCTGTAGATGAAAATCCTATGGATCAAATCTGTGAGATATTACTGAAATTTTTCTTGATGAAAAATTCATGATGAAGATCACCTCTTAAAATCCCAGAAAACAGTAAAATCAGCCTTAACAATTCAAAAGAAGGTCAAAGCTGACACAAATTCATTACAAAGCATGAGAAAGAAAGCTAAAATTGGTAAGTACTTTTGAGAGTTCTTGGTTTGTTGTTTGTTTGTTTGGTTGGTTTGGTTTGTTTCGCCAAGGCCAATGAGACAGATCACACTGGCTAGTGTAGTTAGAAGGACAGGAAGAGCTATAGCAGAATATTGAAAAGTAGCAAACAACAGATGTGAAGGAAACTCTAGGAACTGTGGAGAGTACTTTATGAACTGTTTAGAAAATTGCTCTGATAGTCTGCCTGAAATGAATTGTTTTCTAAGAACACACAAGTGACCAGTTTTTCATACCAGAGAGCCTTTGTTAGACAAATAAACACGGCCACAGGGCCTGGAAGGATTATCTAGAACATTCCCCCACAGTTTTATAAGCTCAAGCAGTTTTTCACATCTCTTGTCCATGAGTGCATGCAATATAACCAATGCCTCAACCTCCCAATGCTGTCATCCCCTACCATGGCACAGGGCCCACCTTGAACTGCAAGCCAAGACAAGCCCTGTCCCCGTAAGTGGCTTTCTTCAGGAGAATTTTACACAGTAACAGAAAGAGAAAGTAAGCTCCAGCAGTACCCTGTTTATTTCTGAGATATTTTCTCAGGTGTCTAAGGTGGCCTTGAGCTCTCTATGCAGCCAGGTAGCACAATGGAAAGAAGATGGGGGTAGTAACAAATATTACTGCAACAACCAGTTAACAGTTTGGAATTGTTCTATGTCAATATTATGATTCTTTCACCAGGATAAATTCCAGATGAACTATAGTGTTTTTTAAAAGTCAAATTGGAGTCGAAAACAAATATATAAACTTGTTTATTCTCTTCATATGAGATTTTTTTTTTTTACAGTCAGGTAAAATTCTTGTGATATAAAGAGATAAAAACTATGAACATGCTTACATAAAGAGAATTTTAGCTTCAGGCTTGATATGGTGCCTGTCATCTCAGCACTTGTCCTAAGACAGGTGACTCCTGGGTTTAAGGCCAGCCTGAGCCACAGTGAGATCCTGACTTAAAGAACCGAGTATGGTATGGTGGGATAAGCGTGTAACTCTAGCACATGGAAGATAAAGCAAGAAGATAAGAATATAAGATCAAGCCGGGCAGTGGTGGCGCACGCCTTTAATCCCAGCACTCAGGAAGCAGAGGCAGGCGGATTTCTGAGTTCGAGGCCAGCCTGGTCTATAAAGTGAGTTCCAGGACAGTCAGGGTTATACAGAGAAACCCTGTCTCAAAAACCAAAAAAAAAAAAAAAATATAAGATCATCCTCAGCTACATAGTGCAAGATCAGGCTGGGCTGTCTTAAAGAAAGAGAGAGAGAGAGAGTGAGATAGGGATAGGGGTGGGGGGAGATGAGAGACAGAGAGAGAGAGAGAGAGAGAGAGAGACAGACAGACAGACAGACAGACAGCGCACTTATGCAGGCCTTTAGTCTTAGCACTTGGGAGGCAGAGGATCTCTCTGAGTTCCAAGGCAGTCTGGTCTACATAGGAAGTTTCAAGCCAACCAACAGTTCATGGTAAGACCCTGTCTCAAAATAATAATAATAATAATAATGATAAACTCAATTTTAAAACAGTTCTATATTTGTATAGAGAATATGTTCAGATGATAGAGAGAGCTTGCCTTGACCCCAGCACCACATAAATTAGGCATGAAGGCACATGCCTATAATCCCACACTCAGAGGTCAGAATTTCAAGGTGCTATTTGGCTTCATAGGAAGCTCTAGGCCAGCTTAGACTACATGATACCCTACCTCAGAAAGACAGTCGGGGAGGGAGAGAGAAAAAGAAAGAGAAAAAGTTAGTTCTGTAATGTCTACTTTCTTTTCCTGTTAGTATGTTAAAATAATCTTGACAAAAACAACAGCTTAACAGGGCAAGGGGTTTTTGAACAGCTCCCAGGTGAAGGTGGCCATTTGCCATAGCTAGAAGCTCTCAGCATCAGGAAGTTGAGCCAGTGTAGTATACCATCCTTTGGCTGTGAGGGCTCAGAAGGGCTAGTTGATCCCAAGGTAGGTGTTCACTTGAGTAGCTCTGACCTTCAGATGGAGGCAGCTCTTGGCCACCAGCAGTGGGTCCTTTATTCTCTCTGTAAAGTAAGTCTGTTGCCTCAGAGAAGGTGATAGAAAACCTTTGTGTCGGCTAAATTATGTCACTCCTGGGCCTTTGGATCTTTGAACTTCCAGTAACACTGAATTAATAGTGACACCCTCTTTCTAGCACACGGGAGAATGAAATTTGGCTTCTTCACATTTCAGGTTCAGAGGTCAAAGCAGCCTAACGGGAGCCCATGGTACCTGACTGGGAGAGATGCTGAGCAACTGTTCTCATCATCTCTGAGCTAGTGTTCCTCTCTCAGGACAGCAGCAGTTTCTCTATCACTGATTGGCCCCCTCTGCCTCTCCTTATGTGACTGAAATGTTTGATGGTAGTCCAATAGATTTTAGCAAAACTATGGTCCTTTGTTGTTGTTGTTGTGGGTTTTTTGTTTTTTTGTTTTTTCAAGACAGGGTTTCTCTGTATAGCCCTGGCTGTCCTGGAACTCACTTTGTAGACCAGGCTGGCCTCGCCACCTGCCTCTGCCTCCTGAGTGCTGGGATTAAAGGCGTGCGCCATCACTGCCTGGCCAAAACTATGGTCTTAGGAATAGCAACTAATGCCTGTAAGTCTCTGAACCTTTTGGGGACACTTTTGTCCTCAAGTGACTTCATTTCAGCCTTGATTGGCAAGGGTAGACAATCTAAATGTCATCTATATTGGGCCGAGACACTATTTTGAATTCTGTATATATCTCAGATTCTAGGAACTGACTTTAAGCAGAATCATGTGGCTTTGCACTAAAGACACAGCTGAGTCCTAGGAAAGCAGGACATGAGGACATGTCCCCACAGTATCTGGACACGGTCCACCCTGCCTGCTTATCAGACCTTGGCAACTGTGAACCCTGTGACAGTTGCCATTCAGGTTCCTATTTCTAACTCATGCAAAAATGAGTAAATACTAGGAAATGCCACATTAGCATATGGTTAGGTGGAAAACCTGAGAACAATGAAGTAGAATGTGGTCCTGCATAATCAGTTACTCATGTGGAGTGGCTAGGGTTGGGACATCTTCCAGCTTCTAGTGGAAAAAGACCAAACAAGCAAACAAAGTCAAGCACCTCGGTGTTTCAAGTTAACAGAGGACAGGTGTCCCCTCTGTGCCCTGCCCCCATGCACTGTGTGCTGCAGGCTGCTGTAGTGCAGAACTGGCACTGGAGCTCTGAGTCCCGCAGGCCCCTCCTCTGGCCCAGGGCTTCTGGATGTCAGTGTGTCTGAGAGGTGCCAAGCAAGGGCTTCATGCCCTAATATGGAGTCACTGTTGATTCTTAAGACCCCTGCTGCTTCTCAGTACCTCACGAACCAATCATTAGCCACCAGAAAAACAGGACAAGAAGTCAGCAGTGAAAAATCTCACTTCTATACTTTTTCAAAGTGCTTAAACTTCTAACTTGATCTTACATATATTTATCAATTTGTTGTGGGAGGCATGTGTGTAAATTGAGATCAGAGGACAGCTTTGGGGTTGTTCATTTCTCTCTTACCATGTGGATCCTAGGGATCAAACTCAAGCAATAAGTACCTTTATCAGCTGAGCCATCTTGCCAGCTCTACTCTTAGCTGTAAAGCATGCTAAATTTCTATAAGTCATCTAAAGATCCTGCTGAAATGCAGATTCTGGTCCAACATTTGGGGGCTAGGGCTGGGGTTCTTCTATGATTGTAAGCACCTGTGAGTTCAGAACCTCCCCTCAACATGTGTTCAAGCTCTCCAAAGACCCAACTCATTTCTCCATGCGTGTGTGATCACCATTTCTTGCACACATTCTTGCATTCTTGGAGTGGGGTACAGAAGCTGAGGAAGCCTCATTATGAGCAGTGTTCAGAAGATAGGAAGGACACTCCCAAGGCTGCCTGCATGTTCCTTCTCCGGTTATAGGATGGTAACAGGGTAAAGTACAGCGACTGGTTATCCTCTTCTAACACACATTCATCGAAGACTAGAGACACAGGAAGGTACTGTGTCCAAAAGACAGATGGGAAACAAAATTTTCACACACATGCAGCTCTTGCCTACAGTCAGTCATGGGGGCAGAACAGCATCTGACGAATGTGCAGCTCCCCGCACACTCCAGCCACCAGTTTACAGCACTTAGTTCAGACAGATCCATTGCAATCCAAGTAGGTAAACGTTTAAAATATCTGGACCCATTTCCCTTTTCTTTGTCCAAAATAGTTCTCTCTTCTGTACCTTTAGTTTTATGTCCACAAACCCAGATGAATTCCTTTCTCTAAAAGGAAAGAAGGCGAAATAGGCTGATCTGACTGGAGGAAGTCTCACAAGGCACACATGAATCCACTGGTATGGAAGAGTCTTGTGTCTGGAGATGCTTCCTGCTTCCCTGAGGAGTGCTCCTAATTTTCATTTCAGGGAAGGAAAACAGAGACCCCAAGAGGTTAGGACCAGGCCTGAGATGATACATTAAAATGAGCCTACACCAGACCCACTAGTTCTTCAGTAATTATGATATGTGTCCTCTAGGGTCCTGGGCATCATTTGAAGCAGTTTTCTTTTTTAATTAAAAATAGTACAACTATTATTACCAGGGAAACAAGTATATACAGAGACCAGAGGAGAACTGTGTGGAGTTGGTTCTCTCCTTCCATTTTTATATGACTCCAGAGATCAAACTTGGATGGCCAGACTTGCTGGCCTTTCCCCAATGAGGCATCTCACTAGGCCTTGTAATCATTTTTAAAAAGCAAAACAAACCAACACAACACAGGCAGATTGTGTAGTAGCTGCCTTTTCTGCAGGTAAAACTGAACCTCATTGTGCCTGCTCTGCTGTTTCCTTCGGTCTTTGTTAAAAATACACCTGTGTGGTGCTGCTCACCTTATTTGGGAACTGAAAGTGTGAGGATCAGGAGTTCAAGGCCAGCCTGAGCCATATGAAACTTTTCTTCAAAGAAACAAAAGTAAATAAGAAGGTGCCTCTGATGTGTATGTCATACCTCTAAGAATTATATTCTGGCCTGTCAGGGTAGCATATACCTTCTAGCACTCAAGAGGTGGAGGTAGGAGGATCCAAACTTAAACGTCAACCTCAGCTACATCGTGAGTTTGAGGCTAGCCTGGGCTTCATGAAATGCTGTCCCCTGACACCAAATTGTTTCATAGTTAGGGGGTTATCTCAGTGGTGAAATTTTTCTTAGCATGCCCTAAACAAACAAACAAACAAACAAACAAACATACACAAACCAGTTTGATCTGGTTGGGATTAAGCTCCAGGGATCTCGATTGTATGCTTCTGACATATTTTCTTACCCATCTGACTCCATCTGAGTTCTATAACAACGAGGCATTGGGATTTTTGTAGAACTTTTAGGACTTTGGACAGAGTTGGAAGTTAGAATCAGCATGAGTGTCAACTGTCAGGCTAGTGTAGCTGCGGGGAGATACTGTCCCCAATTTGGTGAGCATAATACATCTCTGTTTAATATTGCATGATCTGTGGGTTGCTGTAAACTCAGCATGAATTGGAGTGCTGATAGAAAACGAAGGGAAGCACTTTTGCTTTTGTTTTGAATTTAGCAAATTAGTATGTTGACATTTGTCCCTGATGGGTTTCATTGTTTGCCGAAAGGAGTGGGGGGAGTTGACAGCATGAATGGTGAGTCCTGCAGACTTCTGAGAATTGATAAAAAGCATCTTTGTCCACTGCACAAAAGCACAACAGATATCTTCTTGACAGACATGTTACAAGGGGCAGCTTGTGTCACTGCAGAATAAAACAAATCATGAAAATCTTCTCTGCTGGGCACACTTTTGTACCATTTTGATTTCTCCTTTCATTTCTGGTTATAGTCATCTTTTTGCAAATGGAGGGCAGTGAGTGATGTTTTAGCAAGTTTAAACCTTGAGTTTCTTTATGTTGTATGTGTATATATAAGTCAAGTGATTTCAAAACACTATAAACTCAGTTGTGGGGCGGGGGGTATTGCCTTAATGACATCCCATATCACCAGATCTCAAGAGGGTAATGGCAGTGGCCTGCATGTGGGACAAGGAACTAGGAGTTGCATACAGAAGAGAAAAAAATTTTAAAAAAAGTTTGGATTTACTCAAAACAGAGTGAAAATTCCCATTGTCCATCATCCTTGTAGTTAGATTTGGGGAACAGACTCCTATTCACATGTCCTTTCCCTCTATATGTCATCGAGCCCTTCTCAGGAAGCTGCTCACATCATACCTTTGCTCAAACTGTATTAAAACATGCATAAAACATACTCAGGAAAACATAAGTACACAGGCACACACATACAGGATTTCCAGTAAGAGCCATGATGAAAAGCTATAAATAATGGGATCTATTAGTGATCAGATAATAACACCCATCATTAACAACTGCCAACACTTAAGCTAATGCAGTCAGACACTGAGAGGAACCATCCATCACCCTTGTCATTTTGTCCGGGAGGAGGAGGCAGGTTCTGAGGGCAGGAGGGAGCAGGAGAGAATGCTGAAGGAGGTGGAGATAAAGCCAAAGGCAGTCTGGACTTCACACTGAGAATCTAGGATCTGAGATAAAAAGGTTGGTCACTTAATAGACAAGGAACTTCGCTGTTGAGTGTTTCTCCTCCTAGACTGTGATCTTCAGATCAGAAGGCATGTCCCTTCTTCTCTTTGTCGTGTTGCCAGTGTCCCTAACACAGGCCTGGCCTGACACTTAGAAGGCAACCAGTCAATGTTTCTAGAAAGAATGAGTGGTTCATTATCATTGTTCACCTTCTGCCCTAACTGTCCAACTCTTCTGGTACCAGAATGCAATCACCTTGTGCACCAAGGCACAAAGATGGCTTCCTGTCTGCCCATGGAGTTAGAGGAAAGAAAAGGCCTCTACCAGCTACTCACCTGCTGGTCCAAGGTCAGTCTTTTCCACTTTCAACATCTGTTTTCTCACTTGAAGAGGACATAGACTATAGCTCTCACAAAGCTATTGAAGTTTGATGACACAGAGAAAAGGTGGATGTGAAGGGCCTTAGAAATTGAAAGGGAATCACTATTGACTTTATTAAGTGAAGGGGGCTACCTTTTTTGCCATTGGAAAGTCAATTTGCTAAGGAAAATAGAGGCAGCTTTGTAAATGGTATCACAGGATCTCCCCAGAGTAAGGTATGTAAACAGGTGTGGTGGTTTTGTTTTGTTTTGGTGTTGTTGTTGGTGTGTGTGTGTGTGTCTATTTTCCAGACAGCCTTCCTCTGTGATGTCTGTTTCTTGGGTGTCCCTCTAGGTATTTTGAAAGAACTGACAGTTGTATGTATTTGGCCCTGGCACAGGTAGAGACACATTGTTTAGCTTCAAACCCCAGCAAGAACAAGCTATTCAGATGTTCAGGTTGTTTTCGGTAGAAGAGACAAGGCATGCTCAATTTTATGAAGCTTATACATGTACACAGACATGTACATGTGCACACAGACATGTACAGAAACACACACACGAGTGCGCATTAGTGCTCCCACACCAGCTTGCCTGAGCTACCTCACAAGTGAAGTAGCCATTCTGTAGATCCCACCCCTCCTGCATTCTGGGAGCTGGACTCTGTCTCCTCTGAGTCACCAACCAAGAGGCAGTTAACGTTCTAGAGATAAAGTGAGTCCTGGGAAAGCGGGGGAAGAATTCGTCTCCGTCTTCTCTGAGCCTCAGATTTGGACCCTCAAGTTTCCTTTTAGCTCTGAGATTCTTTGAACTTTGAGTTTCTTCCATTTTAATTTGTGGAAATAATTTTCTGCACTTTTCCTGCGAGCGGAAGTGTAAGACACCAGGCTGTCTCTGATGACTGCCAAAGTAGAGATTTCTTAGTGGAAAGTCTGCTTCCTTCTTATGTTGCTTGACACAGCAGAAGTTTCAGGAGAACAGAGGAGCCCAGTGTTCTCTTCTAGAGTTTTTGACGTCATTTGCCTGTGGGTGGGTTACAGTCCACCACGGTCTCTCCAGCCATACTGAATTTTATTATATGTAGTTAAAAGACACACTCAGTGTGGCTGGCCACTGAAAGAAGCTGTTTAGCTTGGATCTCCAGAGCAAAGCTGTGGCATAGAGCAATTTAGTCCAGTTTCTGGCCACTCCAGAATTTCATCCTGCTGGGTGCAGTTACCATGTTCCTCTCTAGGCCTCGGGCCATTAAGTGTGGAGTGCTCCCTTTATACTCCCTCACAGGGGATTTGAAGGATCAATGCTGAACACTGATTTGGAAGGAGTTATCAACCTAAGAGAAAGAGGTGGGGAAAACAAAAGGCACAAGGCTCCTGGGCTCCGCAGTGGTCACTGGGCTTTGATTCTTTCATTTAGCTCAGCTATAAAATCATCATAGGCAAAACAGTCCAGTGGATTTGAGGCCATGGAGAGTTCAGAGCTCTCTGGAAAGACAGAGGCTGACAGACGCAGGCAGGGTAAACCAGACCTGTTGGAAGTCCCCAGCAAGCTAAGCTTGTTAGCCACACAGCGTTTAAAAGTGTAGTTGCAGTATGTATGTATGTTCGAGGCATTGAAAATACATTTATTTACACAAATATTTTACTCTTTGGGTGCTTTAAAATATCAGTGTTCAGCTGAGTGATTGCAAAGTTAGCCGCTACTAAACGGAGATTCGAATCTTGCTCTAACATTTTCCTTTCCCCGAGTAAAATATTTTTGCTGTCTTTCCTCATATGTTTTTAGGGATTAGTTTTCAATGCAGAGTAGGCGGTAAATTTGGAGAAATGATTTAAGCTGCCAAAATAAGCAACTTACTCCATGACATTATGGTCTAAAAACACACAGTCAGTCTGGTCTTGCCTGCTAACACGAATAACACTCACTCGGTGAGGCACGTGAGTGGAAATCATGCCACACAGAGCTGTGACTCAGGTCTGTACTCAGGAAAACTGAGGTAATGGCTATTAATATTTTATTTCATACATTACAGTGTTTGCAAAAGTAAACATGCTGTAGTTAAGGTTACCAGTGCTGCTGCTCCAACGTTACCCAGGGTTTCTTCATACCAGGCTTTTTTTCCACAGATGTTTTAGCCTAAAGGTGACTTTTTCAGAGCCTTAGAGTAAATGAATGAAACACAAGAGTAAGACAATTGGGTGACCTGTTATTGTTGTAGAACCATGAGAACATCATGGAAAATGGTGGCAGATATCATTCTCTTTCTATTTGTTGTTTTCCTTTCACATTAAACCAGTTACCAGAAATGAAAAATAAATAAAATGTGGTTGAAAAATCTTAGAGCAACCTTACCAGCAGAAAAAAAAAAAGTGCAGGTCTTACCAAGTCTTAGTAGACCTGCTTTTGTGACAGGAAGTGGCATCTTTTTTAGTATCTGTGGTATGGCTAAAGTGGTGTCAGACCCATCTTCTGCCTCACATCAGAACTGAGTGTTATTTTCAGTACAGTTATTCCTCTTGCTGTTAGATGTATGTCTGTTTCAGTGACTCTTACTTGTAGTTCCCTTAGAAATAAGTGACTCAGATGAGAGAGATGGGCACCATGCTTTGTAGATGCTGCTTGGGCCCTGGCTGCTGGTCCCCCACTCCTTAAACTAGTGACTTAGAATGAGCTTCCCAATGTCCCTTCTCATCATCTCTTGTTTGGAAGCAGAGCATCCTGGCTAAGTATGATTAGTTTCAGAGAGAGATGCTGAGCAGATAACTGAGCTGCTGTCATTTCGACTTCGAAGCATTATGGCAGGAAAAACATTGCTAAGAAGAAGGGTGAGATTGGCTGCCTTGGAGCTATTTGCACCCAAGCTGTCACTACCTCACCCAGATTTCCCAGAGCAGCCACTGGCTCCTTGTCGCAGCTGAATGATGTCATCTCAGTTGTAATGTAGTTTTGCAGCTGGCCAGGATGGAAGGGCTATGTTATTGCTGCGTATTTTTACTGTCTGAAAGGAAATGAAACAAGCATGGCAGTGTGAAAGCATGAGTGCTGCTCACAGGCATGGGGGGTGGGGGGCATGAGTACTGCTCATGTGCAGAGCAAGTGTGGTTCTGCGGCAAAGCCAAGTCAACCCATGAGCCCATGATTTAAGAGTGGGCCAGTGGATGCCTCTGTGTGTGTGTGTGTGTGTGTGCGCGCGCGCGCGCGCGCGCACGCTGCTCATGTGTGCATGTGCTCTCCAGTATCTGGAGCTGGTCTAGAGTTGAATGCATGGAACTAGAAGGCCTGGGCTGCAGGGTAAGCTGCCCTCTCTCCAATCGAATTTCTGTTCACATTTCAGTGGACTGTCTCTTTCTGAAACTTTCTTATTTTAAGAACTAACTTCATTACTCACTTTAAAAAATGGATGGCTATTTATGAGACAGAAGGCTACTCTAAGCTGTTGTCACCAATCTTGACAATTTACCTGCCATTTAGAGTCAAAATGCCAAAGACTTGTGTTTCACATCCTGTCTCTCAACTAGGTAACCAAAAGAAGTGGGCTTGGTTAGCAGAAGCCTGCTGTGGGCCTCCTAGGGCATGTTCACTCTCTTGTTGAAAAAGCCAGTGGTGTTGGTACAGTACCTGTTCATGTCTTTCATGCTGAACATGAACATAATGGCTGGAGCTGTGGTTCCCAGGTGGTAACCATGAAGTGCCAAATATAAAGATGAAAGTGAGAAACCATGAAGGCCTAGAGTTCTGTCTCTGCTGGTGAGTCACTGAACCACAGACCTCAGGTCCATGGGGTCAGCCTGTGCTGTATGGTGTGTCTTCTGTTGCTGCAGCTGAATACAAATGGGTCTGAGTATAACTGCTACCTGGGACTGGGGACAGGGGAGGAGGAAGAGATTCAGTGATTATTATTCACATGTTAACATGCCCAAAGGAGGAGAATCAAGGGAGCCATTCAGAGACATGAGCTACAGCCAGTGCCTCACAGAACACACACACTTCTCTGGGGGAGAATGAAAAATAAATATGGGGCTCGTAAGGGAAAAAAGTCAGCTAGAAGCATGAGGTCCTGAGGAGAAAATGTGTGTTTATTTTGTTTCTGGGAAGGTTTATTGCCTTTTAAAGGGCATGCCGTTAAGGTGAATGCTTTGAGGATGACCATCACTTTCTAGGACCACCTTGGAGAGCATTGGGCATCTTGTCCCTCGGTCTCCTGGAGCTGTGTTTGGTCTGTGTGTGGAGCTGCCATCTGAAGTCAGGAGGCTTAGCTTCTGTTCTTAAAGCTCCCTTACTTATGAATCCCCAGTGACCGGGCCACGCCTTGTCCCACACAGCCTCCTTGATGCAGACGATCCCTTCCAAATCAAGAACTATTCACGTTGCACGCTGAGATTTCTGAGCAGATAAGGACAACTCCAGCAGGCGAATCCTTTTAACAAAGGTGGTGATGTACACTGTGGCAGATGAATAGTTCTTTACAAGCAACAAAGAACAATCAGTGAATTCATTCATTTAATTCATGATTTTTTTTCCTGTTTATACTTTAAACAAACATGTCAGTTGTTTGCTTAGCTAACAAGCTCTGCCTTCATTATAAGCCATTAGTGGCTAGTAATCATTGAAGCTGTGTTTGGATTTTAGAAACACAATAAGCCTAATTAATTCCACCCTCTGTAATTTGGAACTTGTAGTGACTGACACAGTCTAGGTTGAAATGTATGTCTCTGCCCCTCTGTGAATCATTTGCAAGTCTTTTCATGGTTCATAAACTAAGGTGGAAGAACTTATGAAAACTAAGATGCCCAAATGCCCACAAAGGATGAGGTGACAAACTTAAACTAGTGCCAGAGGAGGGCCCTCGAAGAGACCTGAATCTCCACTTTCAATGAGGAGGGGAATGTATTTCTCTTTTCTCTATTTCCTCTTTAACTTTATATTTAATTGATATATTAAAAGTATGTGTGTCCATGAAACTCAAGAAGAAGGAAGACCAAAGTGTGGATACTTCATTCCTTCTTAGAATGGGGAACAAAATACCTATGGAAGGAGTTACAGAGACAAAAGGATGGACCATCCAGAGACTACCCCACCTGGGGATCCATCCCATAAACATCCAGCAAACCCAGACACTATTGCATATGCCAGCAAGATTTTGCTGAAGGGACCTGTTATAGCTGTCTCTTATGAGTCTATGCCAGTGCCTGGCAAATACAGAAGTGGATGCTCACAGTCATCTATAGAATGGAACACAGGGCCCCTAAAGAAGGAGCTAGAGAAAGTACCCAAGGAGCTAAAGGGGTCGGCAACCCTATAGGAGGATCAACAATATGAACTAACCAATACCCCCCCCCCAAGAAGTGTATCTCTAGTTGCATATGTAGCAGAGGATGGACTAGTTGACCATCAGTGGGAGGAGAGGCCCTTGGTCTTATGAAGATCATATGCAGGGAAATGCCAGGGCCAGGAAGTGGGAGTGGGTGAGTTGGGGAGCAGGGTATGTGTGTGGGAGGGTATAGGGGACTTTCAGGATAGCATTTGAAATGTAAATGAAGAAAATATCCAATAAAAAATGAAATGAAAAAACGTCTGTGTATCAAGCATGGGATATGAGGTATCTATCTATGTGCACTGTGCAGTGTTTAAATCAGGTGGGGCGTTCTGATAAAAGCACCGACACCACCACAACCATCATCATCATCACCATCATTACCACCAGCAGCAGCAACACTGCTACCAACTCCCAACTGTCAAGGGATTTCAGAGCATCTTCTCTGTTTTTTTGTGAGTTTCATTTCTGCCAAATTACAGAGCTGACCATCACACCTCCTCCCCAGTAGCTTCCTGCTTCCTGGCAGTGTGTCTCTGGCAAAGGGAAACTTGAACTTCCTTTTACCTCAGCATCTTGTGTCCAGAATTCTCTGTCAGACATCAGTGCTTCTTTTGTATTCAGGCGTGTTGCTATACAGGCTGGCCTTTCTGATTCAAATATGCCTTTGCCAGCCCCTACAGGGCAACTGGGTGCATTTCACACCAGAACTCCCAAAGTCTCAGAGTCTATTGTGTCTTAAGTTTGCATCTACAACTCTCTGGCCATATGTCTGCTATTTGGGGGGAACCCCCCTAGCCTATTTTTCTAGATGAAGATCATAGGGAGGCTTGACTTGTAGATCCAGTGAATGCATTTCAAAGGAAACCATAATCAAGCTGTTCTTATTAAAGGTGGGTTCAGATTGTCCAGACTTGTCTCTTCATGAAGCAGTTTCCAGGCTTCCATGTAATATAACCATAGATAACAGACTCTTGTATACAGTGTATTTCATATTTCAGTTCTTGGCCCACAATTGTATTGCTGTCCCGGGACAAAGCAAAACATGCATAATTGTATTAAGTAAAGACATGTCCTGTGTCATGGTGGAAGTTCACTTGATTAGCTCTATAGGAACAAACATATTCACTCTTGTTGAAAGGTGAGGAAGTAGAGAGAATTATGTTTTGTCATCTGTGTGCTTCAGCGGATGCTAATTGAAATGTACTTTTCAGGAAAGTTCTCCAGATCCAGCAGGAAACATACAGCTTTCTGCACCAGTGTAATTAAAGACAAGTCAAGACACACATTGCAATACAGTCAATATTTGCTTTTATGGTGCATTCTCTGAAATACTAGAAACAGAGTGGCCTGTATGCCAATAACAAAAAAAAAAAAAAAGGAAAGAAAGAAAAGGAAGGAAGGAAGGAAGGAAGGAAGGAAGGAAGGAAGGAAGGAAGGAAGGAAGGAAGGAAGGAAGGAAAAGAAAGAAGAAAGAAAGAAAGAAAGAAAGAAAGAAAGAAAGAAAGAAAGAAAGAAAGGAGAGAGAGAGAAAGAGAGAAAGAAAGAGAGAAATATATATCTGCTTTCATCTTTGAGAATCAAGAAACCACTAGGGCAGCTCATGTTCTTTAAGAAGTTGGGAAACTCAATCAAATACTGATTTTCCTGCCTTAATTCTTTAGCATTTAAACACAAAATACCCAAATGCAGTTTCATTGAACTTTCAGAAGAGCAAAGACACCCTTGTCTGCTTCTCAAGGAAAGACGGTCTCAGCAAGGTGTATCCAGCCCCCCATAGTGGAGTCTTAACTCTACATGGGTGGTTGCTTGAGAGGTAAAGTCTAGGCCATAGTCTCTGTGTGTGTATGTAGTACTGCTTGGTGGGACAGACATAAAGTGCCTGCCACTCACCAATCCCTTCAGCACCTGCGAAGCTGCTGGTTTGCTGTTGGACACAGCTTTCCAAAGCCAGCTGAGGTGGTCTTGGCACTGGTGTTGGCAGCTACTTATTCTCAGCAACACTGAGACCAACAATGAAATGACAACACTGTGTCATCCCCAAAGACTCATTTCTTTCCCAGACTTACTAGGAAGCCTCTTTCTCCTGTCACCAGTGCATCTACTTTAGAGCCTGACCCTGTCTCCCATTAGCACTGACCACAATCCCTAGTGGGACCTAGGTGTGGGCCATTTAGGCAACTTAACTGTCAAACCTGGGACTATGAGCTTGGAGAGCTGATAACCTTGGCCTAATGTTTTGTTTGTTTGTTTGTTTGTTTGTTTAGATAGGTTTAATTTGAATTTGTTGTTGTTGTTGTTGTTGTCTTTTTTGACAGTTTCAGTATAGCCCAGTATAACCTTGAACCTTGAGATGATCCTTCTGCTACAGCATCTTAAGTGCTGGTATTCAAGGTGTGTACCACTATGTTAGTCAGGATTCTGTAGAGAACAAAACCAGTCAAGTTGTGTGCTACTTAGTTTTGCCAACTTCACACAAGCTTAGAGCCACCTGGGAAAAGGGACTCTCATCTGAGGAATTGCCTTCATCAGAGTGGCCTGCAGGCTGGTTTGTTGGGGCATTTTCTCGACCACTAATTGTAGAGGAGAACTCAACCTGGGCTACATAGGAAAGATCAGTCAAGCCAGCCTGTAAGCAACATTTTTTCTATAGTCTCTGCTTCAGTTCCCACATTCAGGTTCCTGCCTCCTGACATAGAAGTGTGAGATAAATGAAATAAACCCCTTCTTAGCAAGTCAGTTTTGACCAGTGTGTTATCACAGCAAGGAGAAGGTAACTGGGATAAACTGACTGCTACCACCCCAGCCACCATGCCTGACTGGCTTACTCTGTTTAACATACAGTGTGTTCTTCCCTCCAGTGTCTGCTTCTCAGTTTGCCTCTGATACTTCTAAAGTCTCCTGCTGCTTCTTGAGGCTTAGGAGACTTACCCCTGCTCTCGGTTCTTGTTGCCTGCCTACCATCTCCTCCCCTTTCTCCTCCTCCTCCTCCATATCCTTGGTTTTTGGTTTTGTTTTTCTGTTTAATTTTGTGTTATCTACTTCCTCCCTCCTTTATTTCCTTATCCCTGGTCCTCCATTTACCCTCATTTTGCTATCTTGGCTTCTTTAGCACATTTAGTTTATGATTGTTCCACTCTGCCCCACCCCCACAAATATCTGTAGTTAAAATAGGTGTGTGGCCCTTCCAGGGCCTTTGGAGCCATGTACCAGAAGCTGGCCTCACCTGTTTCTCTAAGGAGAACACAGGGCATAGCTGTAGAGTAGTATCTCCCCCTCTCTTCTTCCCTTCTTCCCGGGAAGACACTAAAGCATTGCTGATCCAAAGGCCTGTTTTATTGGGCCAGTTCTGGTTGTGATGTAGTCACAGGGGACAAAGATCCTAAGGCACGGATGGTGTTTTCATTTCCATGACTCTGCTGATAAAACACTGAGAAACCTGAGGTCATCATACCAGGGGCTTGAGCTGCACAGAAAAGCCAGGAGCCTAGCAGCTACAGCTAAGCCCAGGGAGTCTGGCAGAGTAGACCAGAGTGAGCTTCAGTCAATATTGGGTTGGGCTGCATTGCCTGCTCACTGTGAGCTAGTGACCTTGCTTGCCAACCTGGAGAGAGGAACTCTGTGCGCTTTACCTTCAACATCTGTAAATTGAGGCGATAACCACCTTTTCTACAGTTGGGGTAGAGCGAGTGTAGGAGGAGCTCAGTGGGAGGTCATGGTGCCAGTAGGGTGTGTCCTTAGGAAAGGCAAGCAGGAAGCCACGCTGGACTGAGGAAACAGCTGCTCACATAGCACTTGGTTCGAACACCACATGAAAATGCAGCAGGAGAGCCATGTGAGTAACCCCAGTGCTCAGGGGGCAGAGGCAGGAGGATCCCTGGAGCCTAGGGAACCACTTAGTGAGTCTCAGGTAATGAAAGAGACTGTCTCCAAGTATGAGGTGGACAGCTCCTAAGGAACACCTTAGCGTTTCTCTCTGACTTCCACACATGCACACTGTATTGATAAAAGGTAAAGCTTGGAGCTCGGGGGCAGTCCTCAGTTCCTCTGCCATTGTCATAGTGGCCATTTGAGCCAATATGCATCCAGATAAATGAATAATTAAATGTACTGGGCTGGTGAGTTACAGCAGGCAAAGGCACTTGCTGGAAGGAGAGGGCCTGACTCTGTAAGCTGATACGTTGTCTTCTGACCATCACACACACACACACACACACACACACACAGGAGGGTGGGGCAGCAACTAGCAATAACAATATCCTTTTCTGCTAAACCTGTGTTTCCTGAAACACTGGTTGGATGTAACAATTTTCTCTCTCTCAAGCTGTTCAGAACTATGTTAAGGGTAGTTTCACAGGCTAGAAGGAGACCCTTGACACATGACACATGTAGGAGATGTGCAGTTCAGTCTCCATGTGAATCCCCCCAACAACTGGAGCAGGGGCTCTCCCTAAAGCTGTAGCCTTACTGTGGCATCCCTTCCCCAACAGGGCTGCCTTGTTTGGCCTCAGTGAGAGAAAATCTGCCTAATCTAGCAGAGACTTGATGTTGGGAGGGGGAGCGCAGGGGCCCCCCACTCTCAGAGAAGAAGGGGATGGGGATATGGGGGAAGGATTCTGAGAGAGGGGTTGGGAGGGGGCAGCATTTGGGATGTAAATCAATCAATAAATAAATATTTAAAAAAAAAGAAAAAAAAACAAAACAAAAACCTGATCATCTCCCCACACACTTTTAAGACTCATCCGCTACAGTGTATCACAGAAGAGGAAGATGGAAAGTAGCCATTCCCTGTTGAGTAGTCACAGAGGTAGAGGGGGTAAGAATGGCCAGCATTTCTAGGCCATCCTTTGTGGCCTTTGAGGTGACAGATACATTCCTTACATTAGACCACAGTCAACAAAGAAGGACTGAAGGGTCTGACTCCAGGGACAGGAGCTGATGGTAAGTGCACTTATGGGCATTGCTGGGCAGGCAGCTTATGGAGGAAAAAGGAAGCAGGTGTGAATGGGGGGGGGGGCACAGGACTTCCTCTTGAGATTACTCCAACCCAGCCCCCCTATGCCCATACATTGCAGTTGTCCAAACCATGTCAGCTATTAAACCACACCAGAGAAGGCTGCTTTTATGTGATTGACTCTAAGGTCTTTGGAGTCATCCAGGTGGATACTAGCGAAAGGAGGGCTCCTTTCTCCTTCCAAGTTCTCTCTTTCTCTAAGCATATGGATGGTGGATGCCATTTTTTGTTGAAATTTAGAAAAATATTAAGTTCACAAGAAATTCAAGCTTGGTAAATATGTCTCCATGACACCTCTGCAGAAGTGTACTTGACCACTCCTCATCCCATCTCCCTCACCTCCAACCCTCACAACTCCCTCCCCACCTTCCACCCAAGACCCAGGATCTGCTGCTCCTGGAAGCTCCCATCTCTCTTTCTGTCCACTCAGCCCATGGTGACCTGGTGCTGAGGCTTGCAGCTTTTGGGCTCAGCTGCTAAATCAATCTCCCTCCCTCCCTCCCTCCCTCCCTCCCTCCCTCCCTCCTCCCTCTCTCCCTCTCCAGCAGGATGGGGCAATGCTGGTCAGGCCTCCCTGGAAAAAAAGCAGAAATAAATCAAACACTAGCTCCTACTTAAGATCTGATGAAATTCTCCATTTCCTTTCCAAATTGAATTCCTCCCTCAGGAAGGGAGCAGCTTCTGGGAGTCACAAAGGCCTCCTTCCTTCTCTGCTGGAGGCATGTTTTAAATTAATGGACACAACACTCTAATCTGGCTGGGTGGGTCGCATTAAGGAGCAGTAGAGGGACAGTTTTCAGGCTGGGCGTGATACAAGCTTCAGGCATCTAGTACACTTGGCCTCTGCAGAGGAGTGGCCAGCCTCCACTATGCTGGGAAAGTGAGGAGCATAGATCTGCTGAAGTTCTCAGCAGCCCAGGCCTGCCTATTTCACGTGTACACACACACACACACACACACACACACACACACACACACACACCCCTACAGCACAGAGCATGTGGCAGAGAATTCAAGAGAGGGGCTGTTGTTACTTTGAGATTTAAAATAGCAATCCTGCATAACTCTCATCTGGAAAAACAATACATTAAATGACTTATGGTTTAAGAAAGCAAAACAGTAACAACAAAATCTTTGCTCTTAGTGTGAAGATGTTAGCAATGTGATTATCTTCCTTGAGGTAGGTGATCCCTCTTCCAGGGCATAAGAATTCCAGGGGTTTTGACAGAAGGGAAGCCTGAGCCAGTTGCTTGGGTCTGAGAATACAGGATTGGACTGTGCACCTGTGAGTGGGCCTTGCATACCAAATCAAGGTCATGGTAGCCTAGACATTCTAAAAGCTCTCTGTTGTGGGGTGCTGTCTATGCTAAGGGACCTGCTAACAAAGGGACATTGACTGTTGATCCTCAAAGTGGACTGAGTGTGTTGTTTTCTTTACTAGCTACTGAGGAAAACGATGCTTTAAAACGTCTACTTACCTTGAGTAAGTAATTCTGACATTCAGAGTCAGAAAGAGGGGAGGAAAGTTGTAGTTATCCCGTATGTCCCAAGTGTGCTTAACACCCTGGAGGACGGTCACTGAAAGCTTGAGGGCAGGGTCCCCCGTGGACATTGGTTACCGGGAGAGCTCTGAGTGATAACAGAGTTCACACTTCCTTCTTCCCCACAGAACAGAAGGAAATTGGTTACTGTTGACTGGGAAGAAAGGGTTGAGGGTAGGACATGGGAACTTTAGACGGATCTCTATAGATCTGTCTTTAGTACATCCCAGAGGCACCCGAGTTCAGGAAGGTGAGGAGAGAAGTCTGGTGGAGATGACTGTTCATAGGAAACAAACTGGAAGATGGAAAATGAAGCTCACTCCCCACCAGCCACTCATGTGAATTCTTCCATCTCTTCTGGAATAGTCATTCACATGGGCCCCCATTGGAACAAAGCAGTGGACCCCAGTCAGGGGCAGTCCCCCTACAAGTCCACACATCCCCTTTTGAACCTTCCTGGCTTGAGCCAGAGTCAGCTGTCTGATCTCTGCCCACATGGCCATGGCTGTCACAGTGGCCACTGGACCCTTTCCAGAGATGAGCCTGCTCATACAGTCTGAAGTTACTCTATTTTGTTTTAGCTAACGGGTGCGCTGCTGCCAGCAGTATGTCTGGAATGTTATTTACTTATGCATTTCTGTGGCTTTTCATGTAGCATCACACTTGGTGGAGCCAGGGGTCATTCATTTGAGAATGCCAGGCTGTGCCATTTGTCTTTCTTGGTAAGGTAAAGGGAAGGCTGGCTCCTGTGCTGGGAGGTTCCTTCCCTCCCTCCCTGCCTGCCTTCTTACATTTTTGTCTGAGCTGGTAATCTGTTTGACTCTTGGTGCCTGTTGTACCGCACCCCTTTTTCCTCAGTGCTTCAACTCTGCTTTTAATATGTGGGGTTTCTGTGGGCTTTCCGGAAAGCCTGGCAGATGCTTTTTCATTTGCGTGCCTGCCCTGTTATTACTTCACATGAAAGCTGTCTATTTTGGCAGTCCTGACTCCTGCGATTGCAATTTAGCTCTCTGAGCTGAATGGGTGATATTGTGCAAGGGAAATATAGGTGGGGGTTTTCTCTAATGGGGGCTGTGGGGGCGGACCAAAAATCTGCATGCTGCTGTCTTGGCTTGTGCAGAGATGACATGATGGCAAACAAATAGGTTTTGAAAGAACGAACTCATTCCTTACTTTGGGAGTTCTCACAACTCGCTTGCTTTAATTGATAGATTTGTTTTTAAAGAACAAATTCTTCATTAGGAAGGACATAAACAAGTTCTAGATAAATGCTAAAGGCTGAAGGTGAAAGCAAAGCGAAGATCCTGTCTGTCTGTCCTTTCTGACAGCCGCTTCCTCCCACATCATCTCTGCAGTTTTAATCATGGTATTTGGAGTCACAGACTATGGAAACTGCGATTAGATGAGTTGGTATCTGGTGCCAACCCTTGGGCCATTTGCACGCCTGGGAGGGATAGTGCCCACCTTTCACTCTCGGGGTCCCTGGTCACATGCATCTGTAAGGGCCTGCAGCTTACATGGAGAGTTTTGTTTACAGGCACAGGGCTCTTCTCCGGGCTAGCCCAGAGTCTCCCCTTTGAGTGTTAACTCCACAGTCAGCTCTAGTATGAAATGGAAGATTTGGGGTTCTATTCTTTTCAGCTTTTCCTGGCCTTCCAAGTGACTTCTTGATTTGCCTGTGAGCTACTAGAATTTTTGGCTGAACAACTTCTTTGATCATTCTCGTGACAGCATGGACTTCGCATTCTCACACCTGTTCTTCTTTTACAGCCCAGATTTCATAGTAAACGTTTCCATTGCCTTGTAATTTTTTCAGGATAAAACTTAGTACGGGTTACTTATTATAGGTAATAGCAGCTTGATGACGAAGACAACTGCTGGCAGGAACAGCAACCTGAGCCGCCGCCAGAAACGTAAACTGCCACTTGGTTTAGGTTTAAAAGCATTGCAGCCGCATCTATCCATCATGATCCGGCATGCACACAGTAATAACAGACTCTGTGGGCTAAGAAAGCCGCCCCACTGAGTAGCCACAGGGACAGGTGCTAACAGGACTCTACGTGTTTTCTCTCCCATTATATGCAGCCCACACATCATCTTCCTCTCTCAGAGCACCTTAACGGGCAGGAGCCATCTCTGTGGGACCCGTCTTTGCCATGAAATCGCTCACTCCTGGTTTGGCCTAGTCATTGGGGCCCGAGACTGGACAGAGGAGTGGCTCAGTGAAGGATTTGCCACTCACTTGGAAGATATATTTTGGGCTGAAGCACAGCAGGTAGGTTCAAAGAATTTCCCTACTCAGAATCAAGTTCTGTTTTCATTCATTCATTCATTATTCATTCACTGATTATATGCTATGTGTACTAAGCACTATGTTTGCTGAATAAATCACTGTAAAAAGTCTCTTCCCTTCAAGTTCACAATCTAGACATGGAGGGAACAGACAACAAAAGAAATAGCAATGTGATAAGTACTGTGAGGAGAAGGGGGCCTCACACAGAGTGAGGGGAGCTCACACTGAGTGAGGGGGAGCTCACACAGAGTGAGGGGGAGCTCACACAGAGTGGGGGGAGCTCACACAGAGTGGGGGGGAGCTCACACAGAGTGAGGGGGAAGATCACACAGAGTGGGGGGAGCTCACACAGAGTGGGGGGAGCTCACACAGAGTGCAGGGAGCTCACACAGAGTGGGGGGAGCTCACACAGAGTGGGGGGAGCTCACACAGAGTGGGGGGAGCTCACACAGAGTGGGGGGAGCTCACACAGAGTGCAGGGGGAAGATCACACAGAGTGGGGGGAGCTCACACAGAGTGGGGGGAGCTCACACAGAGAGTGGGGGGGCTCACACAGAGTGGGGGGGAGCTCACACAGAGGGGGGGTGGGGGAAAGGCTCATACAGAGTTGAGGGAGCTGTTTTGACCATGGAGTCAGAGAAGACCCCTGTTAAGTATATGTTTGAACAGAGGCATGAAGGTCAGACTCCTGCATTGCATAATCCCATGCGTTAAACACACAGGATGTTTTATTTTGTTTTGTTTTTGTTTTGTCTGGAGATAGGGCCCGGCTATGTAGCGCCAGCTGGCCTGAAGCTTACTGTATAAACCAGACTGGGCTTGAGTTTATATGAGTACTCATCCCTGGCTATAGGCTTTTTAAATAATCAGGTTCAAATATTGATCCATAGTGGGTGTGGCTTATACTGGGTGAGGCTGAGGCAGGAAGATGGACAGGAGTTGAGGCCAGCTTAGTCTTCATAAGTTCCAGGTCAGTCAGGATTAGATAACAAGACCCTATGTCAACTCCCCCTCCCCTCCCAAAAAAAAGAATAAAAAACCAGGCAGTTGGTGCTATGGATTAGGTGGCATGACAAACTGGCTGGCCTCTGCTCCGCCACCACAGTCAGTTGTCATGTCTAAAGGGAGGTTCAGTATGGCTGGAACAACAAGCCCCAATATTTTAGGGAACTCAGTATTTCTAAATTCTTATGTGATGCTCATTAATTCAGAAAAGGTGTTATAAACCAGGGGTAGTGGCTCACACTTGTATTCCCAGTGTGGGAGAGTTCGAGCATGGGTATTGCCACAGCTCTGAAGGAACCCTGGGCTGTGTGGTGAGCTCAGCACTGGCCTCAGCTTGACAGATACCTCGTCACAAAACACAAAAGGCAAACGTTTTATCCATCGTACAAACCAAGAGCTGAGAGTGTAGCACAGTGGCCACACTTCTGCTCACCCAGCAGAGAATGTTCCCTTAGTGGTCATGTGCCTCTGCTTAGCCCACAGGCCTGGACTCAACCTCTAGGATGAAAAGCACGGATCACACACTCCTTCACTGCCTCCACTTTAACCTCGACCTTGAGCTCTCCTGAGCATGGGACTGCAGGACCATTTCCTACCTTCTATCTCTTTCTTTCTTTCTTTCTTTCTTTCTTTCTTTCTTTCTTTCTTTCTCTCTTTCTTTCTTTCTTTCTTTCTTTCTTTCTTTCTTTCTCTCTTTCTTTCTTTCTCTTTTATTTATTTATTTATTATTTTATTTTATTTTTTCGAGACAGGGTTTCTCTGTATAGCCCTGGCTGTCCTGGAACTCACTTTGTAGTTCAGGCTGGAATTGAACTCAGAAATCTGCCTGCCTCTGCCTCCCGAGTGCTGGGATTAAAGGCGTGTGCCACCGCACCCGGCTTCTATCTATTTCCTGATCCTAGTGTCACTCCTTTTCTGCATGGTCTCCATCCTCAACATCCTAGGCATGTTGGTACTTTTCTAAAACTCCCAAGTTTGTTTTTACTGTTTGATTTTGGTCAAGAACATTCTGCCTGGTGAAATCTTGTGTTTCGGTGGCCGTCTTGAGGCCCCATCTCTTATTCTCAAACTGATTTACACCTCAAACTCTCCAACACAGCTTTGCTGGACTCTGGATTCCTGTTGCTTCTGCTGTGTGCATTTCTTACCCTCATAGAGAGACAGTGTCATCCATCGCACAGTGGTGCTGCCTTTCACTTGTCCTCTTGTACCAATCTATATCCTCCACTCCAAAGAAGCTGCACAGTTGATAGAAAGGGTGGCTAGGATCTGCGCTGGACCAGGTTTGAGTCCCAGCTCTCTGGCTCAATGGCTTTCTGCGCACAGGCAGGATATATAGCTTCTTTGGACCGCAGTTTTCCCCTTAGGAAAATAAGTCTAAGAAGGCTCATATTCACAAGTTGGATATATGTGTGAGCTTAACACATTCTAGACACATGGAAGCTGTGTGTGAAATGCCTGTTTGCTTCCATCCTGGGCACTGACACTCTGCAAAGGGTGAGTATCAGTATACCCTGTCTTCAACTTTCCCTGACTAGCTCCCCATTAAGACAAGCAGCCTGGAACTCCTGATGTTCATTTCTGTCATCCCAGAGTGTCCCTGACTTCATGTTCAAGAGAAAGCCCTCTTTTTCCCATGCGCCCTGTCTGTTTGGTTCCTGCTTCTGTCCTGAGTATCTCCTTACCAAGTGACAGAGTGGAGGCTGGGCTCCATCTCTCAGCTGCTGGCATGCCTTCCATGGCCTTTCTATGTTCAATCTATGGGACCAGAAGGTGATGGCTAAGAGAAACTGTCCATGGATGGGAAGAGAGAAATACTGAAATAAAGAGCTAATGAGTGTCAGGTACTATGCGCATTCAGAGGTAGAAGAGGCCTGAAAGCCTTGTGGACAAGCTGCCCACTGCTGTGGCTTTAAGGAAAGCAGAGACTAGGCTCTCCACTACTCCTGTACCCACTGTGATAAATAGCCCTTTCGTGTCTTCCTGAAGAAGAGGGGCATGAGGACCAAGGGTAGGACTCTTCTTTGGGATGCAGCAGCTCCAGTAGAGAAGAGGGTGACAGAATGCAGTGATGGCTATGATCACATGGAAACATTCACTGCAGCACTGAGCCCAAGTGCACAGCAAAGCATGTCAAGTCAGAATGAGGAGGAAGCTGCAGTCTCTCAGAGCAGTGGCTGGGAAGAAGTGAGTTGACTTGCCAGGTTGGGTGGTATACTACCTTCATTGACTAGATAAACTCTATGCTCCATCCACATCTAGGCTGTCCTGGTTGGGCTGTCATAATCAAATTCCAGAAGTTGTGGCTTAAGTAACTGCTCGAGTTGACAGGAACCCTAAGATCCAGGGACCAACAGGATTGCTTTTCTGTGGTGGCCTCTTGTCTTTGCTGCTGCCCAATGGTTGCCTCCTCACTTGAGCCTCCCATAATTATTCTTCCACTCTTGAGAGATGGACAGAGCTCTGGCATCTTCCTGACCACAGCCCTGAAGGTTCCCCTCTGATAGCTTCATTTAACCATAATCACCTTTGGAAGTCTTTGGAAGCCCAGTCTTTCATGTACATATCTTGTGGAGCAGCCTATTGATCTTCTGACTCCTCTGCAACTCTGCCCTCTTGGCTTGGTTGTCTGCTCCAAACCTGTCCGCACCCCTCACCGTGTTCTAAGAACATCACACTCTTTCCAAGCCAGTGGTGCGCTCTCACTCTCTGAAGTCTCTGCCCCTGCAAGCTCAGGCATTACCACCTACCGTGGAAACCTTCTGAACCCTTGTGTCCCTACTGACAGAGCTGCTCCATGGTCCTTGTTGAGCCACACATTGTCCCCAGTGTGATATTAGTGCCCTCCGTGGTAGAACAGTCCTCCATCCTGACCCAGGGCCTACACAGATTTGATGAATGCATTACTAAAGACCAGTAATTCCTAGAAATGTCTGCAGACCCGATGTCCCCCTCCTTGCAGGGCACTCCACTGCCTGCCTTCTCTTATGGAGATCCCAGCCGTCCATGTGGTGGCCTTGTGAGCACGCCCATGTGACAGCAGCCAATTCTAACTCTCTGGAGCAGTGTGATGGCCTCCCCTGCCTCCAAATTGAGTCCAGACAGTAATACTTTTTTTTTTTTCCTGGATCTATGCAAACAGTCATCTGGATTACATTAGCAAGCTCCACTATAAACAGTCCTTAACAAAATTGAAGGTTGGGAAAAAGAAGAGGTAAATGGGGGAGGGGCCTTTCCCCTCCCCATGCAGAAGCACAAGGCAGGGAAGGGAGGCTGGATGGTATCAAAGGAGAAATGGTTTGTGGGGAAGACCCCATTTCAGGTGAGTATTCTGGACTGGAGTAGTTTCCAGGGCCAGGGACTCAAAGGACAGGGCCAGCTGCACCATCAGTGCAGGGGCTGTACAGCTTGCTCAGTGCTCCTTGGAGGACCAGTTGGTTGTTTTCTGTTGGAGAGCGAGGAGCTGAGTAGGCCCAGTTGTCCCCCAGTGAAACAAAGCAAATCCTTTGCTGAGTAAAACCTGACCCAACACATGACTGCTGTGCACATTCTTTGTGTCTGTGTCCCACGCAGCTGCCCCCCCATGAGGCCCTGGAGCAGCAGGAGCTGAGGGCTTGCCTGCGCTGGCACCGCCTGCAGGATGAGCTTCGGAACTGCCCAGAGGGAATGCAGGTGTTAAGGTAAGGCACCAATGCTTCCCACCACCTCGTCTCCCTTCCCTCCCTCCTTCCCTCCCTCCCTCCTTCCCTCCCTCTCTCCTTTCTTCCCTCCAACCCTCCCTCCTTCCCTCCTTCTCTCCCTCCCTCCTTCCTTTCTTCTCTCCCTCCCTCCTTCTCTCCCTCCCTCCCTCCTTCCCTCCAACCCTCCCTCCTTCCCTTCCTCCCTCCCTCCCTTCCTCCCTCCCTCCCTCTTTTCCTTCCTTCCTTTTTGCTTTTAAAATCAAACAGGGCTTGGGTTCCTCACACTAGGGACATGATTGCTATCTTTTAAGTCTCTCTGAGTGTGGGTTTTGATTTGCCTTTTGAAAACTTCCTAGTGTCTCTCTAGTCAGGGAAAGAGAGAGAGACAGACAGACAGACAGACAGACAGGCAGGCAGGCAGAAATAACAGCTAGCATGAGGCCATTTCCGGCACTAAATTCCTCACTTGAAGTTCTAATAGTCACTTTATGTGGTAACTGTGGATGTGAAAAAGGTTAGGGTTCGACAGTTTGTCAGACAGTAACCCTTTAAAGCCAAAGAGGGGAAAATGTGTAAGAAAATATTGACTACTTTGTGTTTAGTAGTAACAGATGTGCATGTCAATGGGCCTTTTGTTCAGTTGTTGCCCAGCAGGAAACCGCCATTGCTCTCTGCACTCGCAGCTCCTGGGTGGTGTTCTGAGACTGCACATGGCACATGTAGGATTACTTCGTGCCATTTTCCCAGTTCTGTCCTCTCTCCTTTGGTGTTTTTGTGCTATAAATACTTACCTGTAGCCTCTTGCCTAGCCCCAGGAGCACCAAGGTTGCTACAGAAGGTTCCATGCAGCCCCTGTTAAGGGGAATCAAGTGTTTAAAGTCTGCAGTCAGTGGGCTGGGTGGCCCATGTAGGAATTTCCCCTTTCTCAGCCCATTGTACATGACTCCCCAAGGGCAACCTGCTCCCTCTGGGCAGGGGCCTGCCGTGGGCCTTCTGCTGATGTTACATGCTTCTAAATAAGCACCTGCTCCTGTGCTGGGCCTGGAGCATGCTGGGAGGCAAAACCAGAGCCAAAACAGACCAAGCCTGCTAGACCCTAGCAGGCAAGGCTGGCTGGTGCTTTCGTGCAGTGCTGCCTTTGCGGAGGCAGGCTCCCTGCCTGCATGACAACTGTCACCTCCCAGGCTCACTCATCCATTGTTTAGGAGAAACAGCTAGAACAGTTGTAAAGCTCAACCAGACAGGAGCCAGGAACCAGAAGCTCTGCCATTCTGCTATGGGCCACTGTGCCTGTATCTTTTCCCTTAGCCAACCTCTGGGGAGCCTGTGTGAACCGCTGACCCAGTGTGGCTGCTCTTACAGTGTGAACATGGTGCCTGCTCTCAAGGAGCTTCCACTTAGCAAGAACAGTGAAAAGAGCTTTGCTGTGCCTTGGGAACAGAAAATGGCAGAGCTATGAGTCAAGAGAGACTTTACCTCACATTCGTCAGAAGCTAGCTAATCTCTGGTGTGCAGGGATCCTGGGTCACCTGCTGTTTCCTGTGTAGAGGGGCAGAGGTGCAGGGCAGAGGGGAGGTCTGGTAGAGCAGTGAGCTGTGTGTGTGTGTGTGTGTACACACCTGTACATGGGTGAATGTGTGGATATGTGTAGACACACAGCCAGCAATGCTTACTGTGGAGACAAGGGCAGTGAGTACCCAGAATGACTGGGGCTTTGAGTTGAGTGCTTGGGTAGATGGTGATGACATTTATGTAGATGGAAGAACCGGTGTTAATAAAGATTCTGTTATTGCACGTGCTGACTTTGAGATGCTGAGTATAGGAATATTTCCTATCGGTGGAAGGCAGGAGCTTATGGGAAAGAGACCAGTACTCATGTGAGTATGCTCCATCCACCCAGGAACCGAAGAGGCAAGCAAAGTTGTCAGATGGTCCAGCAACGGATCCTAGGTAAATAGCTATGCACGTAGAAGACACTGGGGAATCCAGGTCATGAAAGTAAGTGAAGGTGGGCGTGATTTGTGTTAGACACTCCTAAGAAATGTGACCTTTAGATAAAAGTGTGTGCGATAACATTGGCCTTGGGGTCCATGCTTGTTTCTGTGCTGGGGAGAAGGTGGCTGAAGGGAGCTGTGAAGAGTGATTGCCATGAGCAGAGCTGACTGCGCTAGCTCAGGAGGCATCACTGTGGAGGCAACATGGGGTCCTGCCACAGCTAAGGGCAAGCTGTATGAACTGTAAATGTTTCAGCCTCAGATTCTGCTTCTCAAATTAAGAGACCTTCTCCATTCTCCATGTTTAATTCCCCAGATGGTTGTGATTCTGCCTGGTCATGGTCCTTTGGTGTGGAGAAGAGCATCCACAACATCTTGCAGAATGTCTCCAGTTCGTAAAATGAGTTGCACTGCCCCCCAGAAGCTCCTTTGCACCCCTGGCCTCTGCAGAGATGTGGTCCACCCACTTGCAGGCAATTGTCTTTTCCATAGTGAGAGGAGTTGGGAGTATTTTAGATATTTGAACTACGAGGCTTCTTGTGGCTTTTATTTATTTTTCTTTGTCTTAATATTCAGAAACTGTGTTGTCCTAAATTTAGGCTGTCTGGAACAATGCATTTGAAGGATTCTTTGCAGACTGATACAGAGAACAGTCATCACTGCATGTTCGCTGCAGAGGAATTACTTGATTGGCTTCAACTTAGTCCTGTCCCCTGTGGTTCTCCCTAAAATGAACCCAGAGAACCTCAAGTTACTGACATGGAAAACAGAAAGGGCATACTAAGAAAGGGATACAAACCTGTTCTAAGATTGTGTTTCACTATGCAGATGACCCTGAGAAAGAACCCCTTTAAACAGTACAGTGATCAGAGATAATGCCTTTTTTTGTCAAGCTACTCCACCATCTTGAAAGATGGGTGGAGAGCCATGTGAGCCTTAGAGACAAAATGTGTGCAGTGTCACTGCTGTCACTCTGTGCCCCCTTGTCATGGCTCTGCCTGCAATTGCACTGAAAAAAAAAATCAAGTCAGAAGGCCGCGTGTCAAAGGATTGTGCGTGGGCAACACCAATCACCCCATCAAAGAAAATGGCATCTTGCTGGTTTTACACAGTAAAGAATTACAAAGTAAGAAGAGACACAGCAAGAATTTGAGACCTTCTTTTGTCATCACTGCATGCACACACACCTGTGCCACTGTGTGCATGCCACTGATTTATACTCCCACGATTTAAGACTAGAATTAGTAAGAATCTTGAGTCTGAGTAAGTTGCCCAGGCTGTCCTTGCATTGTGATCTTCCTGCCTCCACTCTAAGTGCTGGGATTACCTTCCTGTACCATGTGACCAGCTGCTGCCAGCCTCGATACTCCCAGTGTTGGACATGCATCTTATCCTTGGCATCTTACATTGACTGCTGATTCGTTTCATCCAATGAGTCTTCTACTGACTTTGCTATGAATATCATCTGAGCTCCAACAGAGTCTTGTAAATTCCTTCCTACCTCTAAGGTGGTCACAGCTCTGCAAGCACAGTCACTTACCCTGAGTTGCAAATATTAGGGGACTTATTGCTAAGTCCATGATAGTGTGTGTGTGTTGGCTGTTTAGAGACTTTGCCCTAGCAGAGACACAGTGGCACTCTCTCACTCTCACCCATCTGCCAGCCCTAGACAGAATTGCCAGTTTTCTCATGCCAGCAGTACAGCACTATCCAGATGCTAGGGAATTTCTGCAAGGCTCCCAGTCCCTCAACTCTCAGCACAGCTGGATCACAAATCTTCTCAAGTGCTTTTGGTTAAGGGTTTCTGACAAGCCACAAGTGGTGGACAAACTACAAGGCACAGCCTGAAGAAGCCTCTTTATTTTGTTTTGTTGTTGTTATTTGATTGATTGTTTGTGATTTATTACTGCTGCTTATTTTGGGATTAATTCTTAAAGTAATGCTCAAGCTAAGAAAGCAGAAGGCTGCTGTAACTCCTCTGAGCCACCACAGCCGCTACAGTGCTAGATAGATAAAGGCATCCTGTCTACCTTCGTATGAATGCATTACCCAGAGGCCACGGAAACACTATCCCTGATAGTGGGGTGGGAGGCACATTGTAATTCTGTCCAGAGCTAAAGTGCAAGCCATCTGCAAATGTGCATGATACCTCAGCTCCCAGCTTCTAATCTCCAGCCATAGAGCATGCTCATTAAAACTCTTCTCATGGAATCCTGGAAGTTTTCACCTCTCAAATTTTCTTAAAATTGGTATTTCTAATTTCTGAAGAATGTGGCAGTTTTCTCATGGTGTGTGTAGACATATCAGTTGGCAAAATGACACAAGCCAGCCTGAGAAAATCTCTCCCCTCAAGAGCCCCTAACTGGTGCTTTGGATAGATATATGCCTTCCTGATGTCCCTCTCCTCTCTAGGGTGCATGTGGCTTGGGCTATGAGACAGTCAACCTTCCAACCAGTGGCTTCTTCCTTACCAATTCCAGGCTGGCCTCTCCTTCCCCTTCCCCTTCCCCTTCTCCCTCCCCCTCCCCTCCCCTCCCCCTCCCCCTCCCCTCCCCCTCTTCTCCCCCTCCTCCTGTTGCCTCTGTCTTCAGGCTGCCTCAGACATGCTGTATATTCTTCCTAGGACTTCAGCTCTCTGATTGCTAGCATTATCGATTATCAAAGGGTCGAATAAGTTTTGTTTGTTTGGGCAGACATTGTTTTGGGGCTCTCTGCCCAATGTGGACGTGTTTAGAGTCCTCCTCCATAAGCACCCACCTCACTCTTTGTTGCCTCTGTCTTCCATTATCTACAGAAACACTCTCTTTTTCTTCGCCATTAGCAGATAAATAGCTCACCTTTCTCACTTTAGTGCCACCCCATCATCTAATCACCAGCTGACCCTGTTGGGAACACTCAGTTGTCTGGAGTCCACATGCTGCTCTCTTGGGAATAGAGAAGCATTGCCCCCTACACCTTGTGTCCTGGTTGTGCTGTATTCTGTAACTGTCTTTCCGTTCTTTCCTTCCTTTATTCCTCTGCTTTCCCTGGCATCACTGGGAAGTCCAGGGAACTTCTGTCTCTGACTTCCACGCCAGAAGCAAGGATTCTTCCTGCTGCTGCCCCTGCCCCCATCTCCTTTTTGGTCATATCAGAGTTGTTTCTTGTTCCACATTTGATGTTCCTCGGGGGACTACATTCCCAGTTAGTTACAGGGTCTTCCAGAGTGATGTTATCCAAAATCAGTCTTAGGATTTTTCCAAATGTCGACTCAGAACTTAGATTATGTCAGGCTTATTCAAAAGTATTCCCAGGAAAGGAAAATGGAAGAGAAAGTAGAAGTGAGAGGAGGAAGCTACACAAAAGGAGCTGAGATCTCGGGCAAATCATACACAGTACCCTGGAAGCAGCAGGAGAGTCCCTGTGGCTTTTCCCATTAGAGCAAAGGACAAGTGTACCTGTCATGTTCAGAGAGATGCATTTCCAAGGTATTTCTGGGGACAGGCTAAAGCAAACGAGTGCCTGTTCTTTACCACAGTGTCATGGAGGGAGGGAGGGAGCTAGAGCTGGCATGTTTGCAAAGACGGTTAAGAGCCACAGAGTTCCTACCCTGCCAAAGCTGGAAGCTCCTGTGACTCCATTGCCAGCACGTCTGGCTCACCGTTTGGTACTTCAGAGGTAAATGCTGAGCTACCCACTGACATCACGTCCTGGTTCCCTATGCCGCACACACACACTGGCGATGCCATCCCATTGTGTCTGCTTACCGATTAGAGCAAAACTCAGGTCCACACACTCCTTCAGTATGGGAACCCGGGAGCTCCACATTCTCCCTCCTCCCTTCCATTCTCCCCTGGGAGCTCCATCCTCCCACCCTTTTCCTCCTTTCCTGGGAGTTCCAACCTCTCCCATTCCTTCATCTCTTGAGAGCTCCATCCTCCCCCTCTTCCCTCCCCTCTTGGGACACCCCCTCCCGCAACTACCCATTCTACTACAAAAGTATTCCGTCAGTAGACTCTCCTTTCCTCTTGAATCCTCTATCTGTGTTTAGAAACGTTTTCATCTTTGTGGCCCTGCTTCTTTTTGCCTGCCTCCTCCCTTTGTGTGCTGGATACAATCGCAAGGCCTTGCCCATGATATGCAAACCTCCTCCTTCTAACCATCAGCCCTGCCCTGTCTTAATGCCCCTGGAGAGCTCCCTTAAAAATGCTTCACGACTCTACCATTTCCTCCCTTAAAATCCTCCAAAAGCTTCCTGTCACCACCAGGAAGAACCCAGGCTCCATGCATGTGAGGGCTGCAAGGCATCAGCACAAGGCATCTGTTTTCCTAGTCTTCCCACTTGCTTTTCTTTGTTCTCCTCTGGCTATTCGTTTATCTCACAGACCATTCTGTATGGATCACCCAAGATGCAGTGACCTCAGCAGCAGAAAGTTACTTTTTTACAGTAGAAGCCAGAATTCTAAGCTGCAACCATTGACAGGTTTATTTCTCCTAAAGCCTCTTTCCTTGGCTTGTAGATGGCCACCTCTTAACTGTGTTCGTGTGATGTTTTGCCTGCAAGTATGCATCGTTGGTGTTTCTCTATGTTCAAATCTCTCAGATTAGGACTCATACTGATGCCTGTACTCTGACCACCTTGAAGGATTATATTTCCCAGTATCTCAGGCACTGGATGCTTCAGTATACACACCACAAGGCTCACAATTCCACTCTCAGCGCCAGCCATCTGTCTAGCCAACTGTCCAGTCTTACCTCCGTGCCATTTTCCACATTGCCTGTATTCAGAACGCCTTTCCTGGCTGCATTTTTCCACATCATTATGACTCAGCACAAATATTCTTGCCTTCCAAAGATGTCTCGATCTCTACTCTGAGATAAACTAGTGTTTCTCCTCCCTTCCCCCCTAGAGCTTCTTGAGATGACTTTATCCAAACCTTACATGTTATTTGATGGTCTTTATACTGACGGTGAGCCATATAAGTGAACAGTGTTTCATTTCTGACCTTAAAGGGTACAAGTTGTCTATGCCCCTCATCCATCTTTCTCTAATGAGCCCATCAGCCGTTGGTAACTCAGGACTCTGTCTGGCTTGTGTCTCTTTAGTTTAGTACATAGAGCTGAGTGAGTGGGTGCTCCATACATGTTGAAGAATGTTGTAAATATGATCTCTGCCTGTCTTAGTTAGGGTTTTACTGCTGTGAACAGACACCATGACCAAGGTAAGTCTTATAAAAAACAACATTTAATTGGGGCTGGCTTACAGGTTCAGAGATTCTGTCCATTATCAGCAAGGTGGGAGCATGGCAGTATCCAGGCAGGCATGGTGCAGGAGGAGCCGAGAGTTCTATGTCTTCATCCAAAGGCTGCTAGTGGAAGACTGACTTCCAGGCAACTAGGGTGAGGATCTTATACCCACACCCACAGTGACACACCCACTCCAACCAGGTCACACCTATTGCAACAAGGCCACACCTTCAGATGGTGCCACTCCCTGGTCCAAGGATATACAAACCATCACATTCCACTCCCTGGTCCCCATAGACTTGTTCAAAAACATGAGTCTATGGGGGCCACACTTAAACATAGCATAATGCAAAATGCATTTAGTCCAACTTTCAAAGTTTTCATAGTCTATAGCAGTCACAACAATGTTAAAAGTCCAAAGTTCAAGGTCTCTTCTAAGATTCATCCAACTTAATTAACTGTAATCTCCAAAGCAAGGCAGGAAACCAGCTGGGCAAACTCCAAACTCTGCAACTCCATGGCTGATGTCAAAGCGGTCTTCAGATCTCCACTCCTTTTTCATCTTTGTTGACTGCAACAAACTGCTTTCTCCTGGGCTGGTTCCACTCCCTGTTAGCGGCTTTCCTCAGCATGTGTCCCATGACTCTGGCATCTTTAACATCTTTGAGTCTCCAAGGCAATTTCAATGTTACAGCTTCTTGTTTCAGTGTCTGGGATTCCACTTGATCTTTTGGACTCCTCCTAAGGGCTGGCATCACTTTTCCAGCTCTGCCCTCTGTAGCACTTTAAGCTCAGGTTGATCCACTCCACTACCGCTGCAGTTCTTGGTGATCACTCCATGATACTGATATCTCCAATACACTGGGATATTCCACTCCAACTAGGCTTCACCAATAGCCTCTCATAGGCTCTCTTCAGGGTGCCAAGCCTCAAATCCTTTGCATGACCCCTTTAGTCCTGGGCCATCAACTACAGCTGAGGCTTCACCTTCTCCAATGGCCTTCCTTGGCCTCTCACAGTGCTAAGCCTCAGCTTCTCTCCATTATCCCTTCATTCCTTCACAAGCAGTACCACCTGAGTGACTCTTACATATTACCAAGTCCAGCCGCAGCATGAGGTGCAACCTTGGTTATCTCTGGAACACAGCTTCTTTGTGCTCCCAGAAAACAATTTCCAGAAGATTTCACCTCACTGATGCTTGTCTCTTCTTAATCACTGCTAATTCCTTAGCTCCAGCTAACCAGCATCAATTTTCCCAGTAGTTCCTTCCATTCTTAACTCTAGAGCCAGAGCCACATGGCTGAAGCTGCCGAGTTCTGCTGCTTACAGGAACTAGAACATGATCCCCTTGTATTATTACATTATCACTAGCTTTATGTTTTCTAAACCCTTCGCTGCCTAAGCTTGGCTATCCTGGTTCTTGCTCGGTAGATTGACCTTGAATGTAGAGATCAGCATGCTTGTCTCATGGGATTAAAGGTGTGTACCACCATGCCTGGATCTAATTTAGCGGGGTAGGATCTTGCCCCAAGGTCCCACTCCCTTAATCTTTATCTCCTAGAACACAAGATTTTGCTCCATTTCACTTCCTGGTACTCCTTTAATACTCAAACCATATATTTTATATTTTTCCTTTCTAAGCTTGCTATGCTTATTCAAACTTCTCTTCATAAGACTTAACCAGAGAACAAAGTCTCTGCTGGGCTTTTTTGAAACTTCTTTTGTCAATGCAATTAATCCAAGTCTCTTCACCTTAGTCTCAGGCAGACTTTTCAGACAAGGGCAAAAAGTAGCCACATTCTTCACCAAAATACCACAAAACCAGTCTTTATGCCACATTCTGAAATTCTTCTCCTTTGAAATCACTTGGGCAAGGTCAACACAGTTCAAATTACTCCCAGCAACTAAGTCTTCCATATTCCTTCTAGGATGACCCATTAAGCCCCATTTAAAGCATTCCATTGCTTTCCAAATACAAAGTCCCAAAATCCACATTCTGTCAAATAAAAGCATGGTCAGGCCTATCACAGCAATACCCCACTCCCAGTACCAACTTCTGTCTTAGTTAGGGTTTTACTGCTGTGAACAGACACCATGACCAAGGTAAGTCTTATAAAAAACAACATTTAATTGGGGCTGGCTTACAGGTTCAGAGATTCTGTCCATTATCAGCAAGGTGGGAGCATGGCAGTATCCAGGCAGGCATGGTGCAGGAGGAGCCGAGAGTTCTATGTCTTCATCCAAAGGCTGCTAGTGGAAGACTGACTTCCAGGCAACTAGGGTGAGGATCTTATACCCACACCCACAGTGACACACCCACTCCAACCAGGTCACACCTATTGCAACAAGGCCACACCTTCAGATGGTGCCACTCCCTGGTCCAAGGATATACAAACCATCACACTGCCCCTAGGCCTTTGTATCTTATTTGATGGGCTGATTACGCAGTACAAGAGAACGTGATCCCAAAGGCTGGGTAACTCTTTAGGATAGTGCTATCCTCAAGAGTTGCAGGAACTGAGATCTCGTTCCTGGAAGGCTGAGAAGGGGCTCTAAGAAACATGCATAGATAGAGTGTGCGCACGTTGAACTGGGATGGTGGGACAGGAAGCATTGAGAATGCTGAGGGATGCAGGGAGTGGGATTCCAGGTGTGGAATGGCCATTTCTAAGAGAACAGGTTTGCTGGATACACAGAGAGGATAGCTCCATGAGGGAGCTGGGAGGTTGAAGATGGCTTGGTGAGGGCAGGCTAAGCAATGGCTCTTCAAATGCCAAAGTTACACATTCCCTGGAACAATTCCCATAATGCCAAGCTGTTTTAAGTTCCAGGAATGACATAATGAAAATGGAGTTCAGGGGAGATTACCCAGCCTTTGGAATCACATATGATCAAAGAGACAGAGTCTAGAGGCCAGATGGGATTAGGTGGACATTTCAGGAATGAAGGCTGAGCTCAGAGCTACAGTGGCCTAAGGCTCTGGTTGAGTGAGTCTCTAACTTATCACTGTTCAGAACATACAGAAATGTCAACCCAACTTCAAAGAAGGCTTCAGTAATGCAGTGCAATGCTTTCCCTGATCTCACATAGTGATTGACCCTATAAAGGGACTGACTGAATCCCCAGGCTTCATGATGTTTGTTAGACTTTGAAGAGGATGAAAGAGAACAGCTGCCATCCTTGGCTAGAATGTGTCTAATCCTGCCTCATCTGAATGATGTCAACTGAGAATGGAGGCCTAAACTCTGCTGCAGAGCTTGTCAAGTCTTTGGGTCTCAACCCAGTATGGCAGCATAGGGTTTTCAAAAGGGGCAGGATGCCAGGTTCCCTGGGCATGAGTCTTGCCTTGCCTTGTAACCTTGAGTGCTACCATGCTAAGCTTCTGTCTACAGTCACACAGTGGCTGAATAACACTGTCCAGTTTCTACATTAGAGGTCAATGTGAGGGGAAAATGCATCCAAATAATTTAAAACAGAATAATGGAACCCTAGGGAGTCACTGTGATTGGTGTGAGACAAACAATGGTAGTTTCTTATGGTCTGACTTAATACTCAGTGCATGCTAGATGTCATCATGGATGCCCACATCACCTGGCACATTATTGCCAAATGTGGCAAGAGCAGAAGATGTGTCTCCTGTCTCTGGGGACACACGGGGTCCTGGCCCTGCATTTCTTCTGTCCTGAGCCTGGAAGTCCCTCCTTTGCTTCCTGGCAACCAGAGCTAGCTGCAATGTGAAAAAGTAAAGTTTCCCAAGACTTTAGAGAACATTTGCCTTTTAAGTGCCAGAATGCCAGGCTACAAAATTAAAATGGCAGCATTTAAATTGGGTATCTGAAATTTGAACAAAGATGTTCATACTAATGGCCTGAGATAAAAATGGAACTGGCAGCATTTCTGAGACTCATGGGAATCCCCTACCTTCCCGGAACTCACGCTGATCTAACTTCTCAGGAGGGCTGCTCTAGTGGTCCATCTGCTAGGGCTCCTTGAGGCTCTCTTGCCTCTACCACTAATCGTACCAGGCTCCTGAGAATAAAACAGTCCCTGCCTCTGAGGCCTTCGAGAGCTCTTGCCTGAGACTGTGACCCAAGCTTTAGCCTGTGTTGGTCTGAAGGTATCTGCATCTGTGTTTTAGGATTCCTGCACTATCACTCCAGCCTCAGGCCTTCCTCCCTATTGACACACCCAGTTTCTGTATTTGGACCTCAGGTACTAGTCAGCCAACTATCCTCTAAAAAATGTTAGGGCCCTCACCTCGCCAGGAACCACCTCTGCACTTTGCCATTCCAGAGACTAGCTGTCTCCCAGCTGCCTACACAGGTTTCCTGTGGGAGGCAGTCTCTCTCTCTCTCCACTGCATTCTTAAACAGCAAAGGTATCAGACATGTCTGGCATAATTTAACTCAATCCTATATCTTCATCTCGGGGTGGTCATTCCCTGGTTACTCTTCACTAAGTTTTATGAAGGAAGGTTAGAGCTGTACAGGCCACTGGTTGTACAGCTAAACATGAGAGCTCTGTGGGCCACTGCACACAGCTACATGTGTGTTTTATTTTTGCAGTAATACTTACTAGGGTTTCTTTTGTTATAGAAACCATCAAGAAGTAGGGCATTCCAAAGTCACTGCTTAGTTAGCCATGCTTCTTCTCCTCTCAAATACAAATTATAATACTATGTATTGAGGATCTCTCTCTCTCTCTCTCTCTCTCTCTCTCTCTCTCTCTCTCTCTCTCTCTCTCTCTCTCAGAAAAAGGGGCCATGACTTTGAAAGAGAGCAGGGAAAGGGGATTCATGGGAAGCTCTAGAGAGAAGAATGAAAAGGGAAGAGTGATGTAGTTATTTCATAACCTCAAAAAGTAAAATATTAAATTAAAGAAGTTCATAATAGTCAAATCCCTTAAGGCAAGATAAGCCTTGCAAGTGTTTCCCTGTGAATATTCAGAAAATAAATTTTATGTGAATATGTGCATATGGCTGCTTTGTATAGCTCTTATCCAGTATATCACTGTTAGCCTATGAAACATTTCCCAAGAGACATTCATATCACTACACCAATCTGCAGTGATTTATTCTTTATTGACCTATCTTGAGGATCCTGCACACCTAGCTGCTGATTGAAGCAGGTATGACACACATTGCTTTATTATAAATTCTTAGCCACTTAGAACACTTCTTATCCAACCAGTACTTTCTCATATCCTAGGCCAACTTGGTTTCATAAAGAATATGCTTGCTCCCTGGGTCCCATTTCATATCATCTAGTCAGTATTTTGGTCAGTAGTTTTGATCCAGAAATGACTAACAGAAACTGTGCAAGTATTCTACCAGGCTACTGCAAAGACATGGCAGGAGACAGCTGCCACATGCTAAAATCTAGTATGACAGGTTCCTTTGTTCTCTCAATCCAAAGACTGAGGAGAAAAGAAAGACAAGAGGAGGGCTGGACTTAGGGTCACCAATGTCTTGAAGGTCCCATTGGGTAATGAGGCACAGACGTGGGAGAAGAGGCATTCAGGTTGAACATGAAAGGGAAGGAGTCAGTGTTTTCATGATATCATCTTCTGTAGAGGAAGTCCTAAGGGACTCCCCCAAAAGTGTTAGAGCAAATGAGAAAATTCAATACAGGAGGAGGCTGTAAGATGAAGGTATAAACCTTGGCTGCTCCTATACATTCATTATGAGCATTTTGAAGATGAGGTAAGAAAAATTCACTTATAATAATATCAAAAGAAGGATATATAGGAATAAATTTGAAAAAAGAAATACAGCACATGTGAACGAATAACTGCAGTAACGAGTAACTGTAGAAGAAATGAAAGGCCAGAATATGTGGAAAGGCCTCATCTGTATGACTCAGAACAGGTATGCTTCCCTGACCTGTGGACCCAGCATACTCTTCTCAAAATCTCAGCTCTCTGCTTGTAAACATAAACAAACTGATCTTAAAATTCATGTGGAGCTGGGCGTGGTGGCGTACACCTTTAATCCCGGCACTCGGGAGGCAGAGGCAGGAGGATTTCTGAGTTCCAGGCCAGCCTGGTCTACAGAGTGAGTTCTAGGACAGCCAGGACTATACAGAGAAACCCTGTCTCGAAAAAACAAAAAAACAAATGAACAAACAAAACAAAAAAAGACCGTGAGTCATTCAGGGTCACTGGATGTGACACTAGACTCCTGAGTCAAAAAAAAAAAAAAAAAAAAAAATCATGTGGAAATGCAAAGCACCCCTGTAGAACCAGAACAACCTTGAAAAGGGACAATAAAGTTGGAGAATTTATGCTTCTCAGTTTCAAAACTATCCACAAACTGCAGTGATCACGACTGTGGTGCTGTCAAGAGAATAGACATGTAGAGTAAGGGATTCTTGGGTGATGGTTGATTGACACTAAACAAGCATGCTCAGAGCATTGTTTGGAGAAAGCGGCAGTGTTTTCAGTGAGCAATGCCTTGGCAACGCCTGTCCACATGCCACTCATAACACACACAAAAGGAAGCACTAAAGCTACAAAATTAACAGGAACTATGGATGTGTAAATGATCAGTACCTTGAATTAGACAGTAGTTCCTTAGATAAGATACCTGAAATGAAAGCAATCAAAAGGAGAAAAAAAAAACTAGTAAATTAAACTAAGATTAAAAGCCCGTGTTTCAAAGGACTCCATCAGGAAAGCTAGAAAAACCAAGGCCTGCACTGTACCTTAGTGGTAGAGAGCTTGCCTCATATGCAGAGGGCCCTGGCTTAGTTCCCAGCACTGCCAAGCAGAGAAGAAAAAAATATTGACAAATCACACGCCTGATAAGAGGATGAAAACATACAACTCAGTAATAATAATAATAATGGCAGCCAAACTGAAAAATGGGGGATTGGCAAGCATACATCTCTTTCCAAAGAGGACATTCAACTGTTAAGTCACACAGAAGATGCTCACTGTAATTATTAAGCCATCAGAAAAATGTAAGTCAGTGCTACAATGCAATATCATCCCCCACCCACTAAGACTCCTAAGACTCCTATAGAAGAAAGATAGGGCAGCAAGTATTCGTGAGGATTTGGAGGATTGGAGCAGGTCACTGTGAAGAGGACAGGATAGCTCCTAAGGAGGAGAAACAAGATGGCGTGCGTGGCCCCTTAGTTCCACCCTGGCTGTAAACTGCAAAGAGATGAAACAGTCAGTTTTATACGCAAAAACGTATACACAGATATTTCTGGCAGCTGTTAAATGCTCTTAACAAAGCAACTCTAGGTAGAATGTGCTTGTTCCAGCTCAGAATTCTAAAGTACAGTCTGTCATGGCAGGAAAGTCAAAATGGCAGGAACTAGAAGCAGCTGCTTCCACCATATCCACAAGGAGGAATCAGGTGATGACATTTGTTGCTTAGCGTCCTTCTCCATTTACAGAGCACAGTGTCCCCAGCCCCACAGCCGGTGGGTCTTCCCACCTCAGTTCCACACAGTCTCCCACAGACATGCCCAAAGACTCCTTTCCCTGGGGATTCTAGAGTCTGAAGCACTTTTTACAGTGAAGTGACGTCGGTTGGTCTTTTAGTGCAGTGAAGACTAGCTCAGGAAAGCTCAGAGGGTGAGGTGCAGAAGTGGGTACAGAAGTCTCTCGGTCTTTGTTTGACCAACTGGAAGAATGGATTCATACACTCACACTGTAAAAGAAAGCTCATGGGAGGATTTTGTTGCAGAAAGCAAGCATGCAGAGCACCTATAGGGTCAAAGACATCCATATTGGTTGCACTGAGAATTCTTGTCTTGGAGTTAGTAATGCTTTAATAGGCTAAGATACAGGGAGCTGGGCTGCTCAGGCCCCATACGGTGGCCATGTGTGTCTATTTCCTAGTGTCTGGACTGGAGTTTTAGCATATACCTTTAGGACCAATGAAATAGCTAATGACACATAGCTTCCAGGCAGCTGTGCAAAGAAAGATAAAAACGCAAAATGAGAATAGGGACCAACACTCCCTACTCATGCTGGCCTTTGGCCAAGACCTGTCCATTTTCAAAGTCCCAGCCTTGCTGCCTGAAGACTTTCCTCCCTCTATGCTCATCAATAAGTTGCTAACACTGAAGCAACCCAAGTGTCCACTTAGAGGCTTAGATAAAGAGAATATGGTAGATCCTTGAAATAAACCATTAACTTACAATAAGAATGAGGATTGTCACCTGCTTGAGCATGTCATGTGAACCTTTAATACAGTGTACCTTAGGAAAGGAACCAGACACAAAAGCCTACATGCTTATGAGTTCACTTCTCTGAATCATCTAAGCAAATCTATAGAGACACACAGACTAATGATATCAAAGGTTGCCGTACTGAAAAGGGATTTTCCATGCTTATGGTGTTTCTGCAGTGTTAAAGAATGTTCTGGAGTTAGGTACTCATAATAGTTACACTGCCTTGTGAATACAGTAGAAGTTACTGGATATGCCTTTTGTTTTAAGGTTGGTTTGCTTGCTTACATGCCCACCTACTTATTTATTGTGTGGTGGGGTGCTTGTGCATAGGTAAAGACCAGAAGAAGCCACAGTTTGTCCTCTTGACACTCTCCACATGGTCCTTTGTGACAGAATCTTCTCCCTACACCTTGTGTTTCTGGTTTTCTCAGCCATGCCCCAGAAATCCACCTGCCTCAGCTCTCCTCAGAGCTGGGGGTTATAGGTGTGTGAAGAGGCCAAGCTTGTGTGGTTGCTGGGATCCAAGGTCCAGGCCTCATGATGCACATGTGCCCTTCACTGCTGCCACCTTTCGAGTTCCCAGTCTCTGGTTTTTGAGACAGAAGTTCTATGTGTTGTCCAGGTGGCCTAGAACTCCTTCTGTAGCGTAGGGTGACCTCGGATGTGCAGTAATCCTCTTTTTTTCTTCTTCTTCTTCTTGGATATTTTCTTAATTTACATTTCAAATATTTTCCCTTTCTAGGTCTCCCCTTTGGAAGCCCCCTCCCCTCCCCCCTTCCCCTGCCTCTTGTCTCAGTTTCTCTAGGGATGGGATTACAGGTACGAGCTACCATGGCCAGCATAAATGACTCATTTTTTTAAATGGTAAATTTTGCCAGTCTAAAATCTTTAAAAGATTGATGGAAATCAGGGAACATTCTCTACATGCATGACGACTCTGAATACCAGTTGAGTTACCCAGCGGCTGTCTGAGGGAGAGATAGAAAGTGAAATTAGGGCAGGAGGCACTGGGCAACTTTGGGCCTGGATGAAACCCAGAAGCCATTTCGAGTGTAGGGTGCTCAAAATATCTGCAGAGGTCATTGGTATGAAAGCTGTCACTCAGGTATAAAAAGGTGCAGTGTGTCTTCCTCATCTCCCTCTGAAGGTGATCCTGGCTATTTTTACATTATAAATGCTCAAAGGCCCTTTTGAGAAGCTGTGTGAGTATGTTCTGCTACTAGCACTGAGCATTTGACAATCACTGGGTGTTTTGGTAATTCTGGGTTTTGCTCTTCCTGGCAGTACTGCGGCAAGGATCTTAACACTTGATGTTTATGGACAGCACGAGATATAGAAGATCACAGTAGGGCACGGTTGCCAACAAGACTGAGAACTCTAGCTAAGCTCCCAGCCACTCATCCCGTGTGTCCAGCTGAAAAGCAGGTGTGCCACACACTCGCGCCTGTAACCCCTCGCGCTGAGGATGCCCTTTACACGCCGCTGCCCCCACACAAGCCCTCTGCTCTTCCTTGAGTCAGGCTGGGGCCTTCCTTCCCCTTCCCTCAAGCAGAGCCCTGTGTGCTGCTAGAGTTCAAGCCCTGTTTCTACCCACTTCTCTTCTCACAGAATGAAGCTGGGTGGAGCTTGCTCCATTTGCCTTTCTCCATGCTGGGCAAACATGGTCTTCCATTTTTATATTTTCTATCTCCTCCAATTTTTTAATTTAAAATTTTTGTTTTGTTATTATTGTTTTGGGGAAAGGAGGGGGAGACAGACAGACAGATAGACAGACAGACAGACATCCTACTCAGACCATCAGGCCATCATATGTACCTGTCCCTTGTTTTCGATCTGTTTCATGCTTTGTTTCTTAGAGGGAGTTTCAGATTTGTTGCCATTCTGAACCATGTGGCATTTTGGGTTTGTGATGATTGCTGCTTGTTAATTTATTAATTTCTTCGTTTGAGTCAGGTTCTCTCAGTAGAGTCCTTACTGGCCTGGAATTCACTCTGTGGTCCAGGCTGGCCTCTTACCCACGGATAGCTGCCTGCCTCTGCCTCCCAGTGCTGGGAGTAAAGATGAGAGACGCCTGACAGTTGGTCCTTTATAAAGTTTCACTCCTTTGCTTTCTACCCAGCTCATCAAAATGTGTTCGCTCCTTTGAGTTTGCACCATTCTGCCAGCTGTTCTTTCTTGCCAGGTTTAGCAGGTGACCTCTCCTTCATGTGTTGCTCATGATCCTCTGAACACACCTCCTTCTGCCCAAAATCATCTTAGCAATTGCCCTTGTCAGCAGCACTAGGGTGATAGATACTCCACTGGCTGCATCTAATGCTAGGAGACTCCTCCAAGTAAACTCGCTAGACTCACAGTTAAATCTATTTGATAAGCTTACAGTGTCCCATACAATATTAGTTCAAGTGTCCACAGCGTTTGCCCTGTTCACTTTATTGATGCTGCAAGTACTAGTTGGCAGCAAGTCTTTGTTCCTTTTGGCCATTTTATACACAAAGGTGTTGCAAAAACCAAATAGTCCATCCTCACCTCTGAATCCCTTGCATTCTTCCCAGAGTGCTGTGAGCTGTGGGTAAAGGGTGGGTGCAACTTCCTCCAGCTTTAAGCAGCACTGGGATTTCACTGCTCCTTTTTGTGAGATGATGATAATGAGGTATCAGAGAACAGCTTAAAGACAAAGGCTGCAAAGATTTAAGGCTACATTTGTATGCAGTGGTGTGTGTGTGTGTGTGTGTGTGTGTGAGAGAGAGAGAGAGAGAGTATAGTGTGCACTGTGTTGGTATGTTAGCAAGTGTGAAAGCACTTGTCTACATGCATCCTCTGGAGTGTCTTCTCTGACCTCTCTGTACCTTATGCACTGAGGCAGGATCTCCTCGTTCTGGCTGATCTATCCAGCATGCTCCCATCTCCACTTTCCACCTGGCACTTCTGTTGGTACTAGGGTTCAGCCATGCTTGTACTGAGCTGTCTTAGCAGCCGCCATCTCTTGATTTTGCTGATGAGGGAACTCTGCTTCATGGGGCTGCACATGGCACAGGCAGTGTTCACAGCCGAGTGTTTAGCCAGCATGCACTTTGCCTGTCAGTCTTCAAGGTGCCTGTGGGTTTCAGATGGAACTTAGAGGCAGTCTCTACTTAAGAGTCTCCCTCCCTCAGAGTTAGGGTGTAAGTGAAGCTCTGCTCCTTGTTGGGGCGGCTACCTTTGACAAGTAGACAGGGATCCGTGAGCATGTAGTGGCAGTTGGCAGCTGGCATCCACAAGCACAAGAGGGATGCTGGCAGATAATCTATGTGAGCTGGGCAGGTCAGACAGAACCAAACACCTAACTGACTGAGCACCTCACAGAGGCCGTTCTCTTAATTTTACCCCTGATCATAGCTGAGAAGGACCAGACCTTTCTTAAGGTTCCTCTTTCCAAATGGAATCCCTATGCGTCAGATACAACCATCACTCAGAAAGTATTCAGATAGCTTCTGTGAGTGTGCAGGAGAGGCAGGGTAGAGGAAGGTCGTGTTCACCTCAGTTGTTGTATTTGGTGCCAGGTACAACAGAAACCAAGAGCATATGAGCCCAGATGACCTTGGTAACTTGATCACCCACATTCCATGCATGTCAGGCGAGGGGTAAACTGGAGCCTGCTAGCTGCAGCATGACTAACACTTTGCTTTTACACCGTGGTTTTAGTTATATGAACTTCATCATAGGCTTTGCAGTAAGGAAAGAAAGCTTCTAAGAAGGAAAGAGAGTCTCTGACTCTTCTCCTGAGGATTTTGAGGAGCTATGTAAGGGCCTTCCTCTCGAGGAAGCCCTGGAGTATATGATCTTTTCTACCCACCCCTGTTCTTCAGCTCCTAATAGGCATCCTCACAACTCTTTCCTCATTCGGTTCTTGTAAGGGAGGCGGGGTGCTGAAGAGGATGCATAGTTCCCGGCACAGAGGCCCTGGTCTTCCCCCAGGCCACGTTGCTGTTAGTGCTACCCCAGCTTTCCATCCACCATGTGTGCACCTGGGTAGGGATAATGGACTATAAAGGAAAGTTGACCTCAACACATGGTGTATATGTTTCTTACACAGGAAGCAGCCAGAAGGCAAGCAGTCTGGGCTAACGTGGGGCTCAGTTTATGCCAGAGAGAAGGTTTACCGTGGTTTATCCCCTCTGTTCTCTGGGTACACTGACTTACTGACTTATGGTTGCAGGGTGGCTGCTACATCGTCCTCTGTCATCTAGAGGTTGAGGGTAAGTGGACAGAAGTAGTATAGTAGTAAGCAGTTTTCTGCCGGGAGAGAAGCAAAAGTTTCTCAAAGCCCAACCTCCACTTCCTCTACTGCTCTCCCCTTGTATTTGTTTCCAGTCCTTTGTGGCACAAAAGTTGTAAACACCATTATGCTACCCATGTGTCCACTGATCTGAGGGAAAAGTGGATACTGTTTTATTTGCATGTTTTCTTAACTTTTTAAAAGTTTCCTTTTTGGGATTTCATTTATCTGATTGGGTTCTCTTGAGAGAAAAATCTCACTTTGTAGCTCTGCCTAGCTGTACATTGTCTCTTCCTGCTCCAGCCTCTAAGACACTGGGACTTTAGACATTCATTAGAATGCTCAGCTTTTCCTTAACATTTTAAGTTAAAATAAAACATGTGCAGTAAAATGCACACATCGTTGCTAGATTTCTCCAGGGAGCTGTACTATTAATTCACCCTCTGTAAGGAGTCTGCTCTTCCCATCTGTAGCGAGAGGCCAGAGTTGCTGGGTTCTGGGATTCAAGAAGCAGAAGGTGGGAAGGTTCATCTGTATGTGCACCTGGTGGGTGTGAGAGCTTCCTCTGTGTGACTGTGAGAGGCAGGCTAGATTTGGTCCCTGCTTTTTCTGTACCATGTCTCTGCATAGAGCTGGCACCATGATATGTGGCGGTATCCCAGAGACAGAAGCTCATGGTCTCGGCTGATGGAGTGTCTTTCCTCCTGAAAGCCTCCTCCTGAGAGGAGCTTGCCTGTGCCCTGCTTGCTTTAGCCCTATGTCCACTTTAACAGGAATCTCTGAGAACTTGTATCCCTGCTAGGGATCTTGTCAACATAAAGGATCATTTTAAATAATTATTCATTTGGAGAGGAGGGAAGAATAAATTGTAAGAGGAGCGTTTTATGGAAGGCCATTTCTAGGCAAAAGGTAAAACAGCCATTAAAGGTGTCATTGGGAACCGGAGCTGGAAGCCAGGCAGTGAACAGAGATTTGCATCACTGTCTCAGTTCTGAGCACAGAAGCATGAGAACCATGTAGTGAGTTCTTCACCCTGGGGCTGGGAAGCTTGACCTTGAGAAGGTGCTCTTCCCTAGTAAGACTACAGGTGGTAGGATTTCCCTGGCAAAACTGTTGTGGCTTTCCTCATTCAAAGAGTCATCTGGGCTTGAGAAGGGCTTGAGAGCAGAGACCTGAGTTAATAAGTGTCAGTGGACTCGTGAAGTCAAAAAGGGTGGGTGATTCAAGAGGGTACTCATGTAAGTTCAGGATGCAGGAGAGAAATGGAAACTCTGGAGTCAGTTCCCATAGCTACGCATTCTGATTGCCTTTGCTTCAGACACCTGCTAATTTAGAGCCTCATGTCAGCTAGAACTATGCTCCGGGATATTCCACTAAAAATTACTAAGGGGTTCTTTACGTAAAGCAATTAGAATATCTTACTACATTGAAGAAGTTATTATTTTATTCGTGGCCCTTGTTGAAGGGTTTGCACAGGACCTGGAGATGAAAGTAGAATGACTTCCACCTTACTAGTTAATAATCTAAAGGTTCAAGAGCTTCTGCAACCTTGTGATGAGTGATAGATAAGAAAGAGAAAGGCTAAGTGGGGTGTGGTGATGCATCCTTTGAGCAGGCTTCAGGAGGGAGGCACAGGCAGCCCTGTGTTCCAGGCCAGCCAGGGCCAACACAGTGAGATCTATCTCAGCAATTCCAGAAGACAAACAACAGTTGATAATAAACCATCCCGCTCAGATGCCAAAGCCCTACCTTTCTATGTTGTCCCTCTGACCATTTCTCCCCTTACCTGGCATTAACACACATCGTCCAAAGGATCTATGGCATTTTAGGAAAGCTAAGGACATGGTGGGAAGTACCCTGCTGAATAATGAGGCAGTGGTTTAAATTATGTGTTACCACAAACCCACAGCAAAGCTTCACACCCTGGATGCAGACACATTTATGAAACGAGTGTGTGATCACTAATTTCCTCCCTGTCCCCAAAACAAGAGCTTCGATCATGAGATGTGACTCTTTACAATTAACACACACACACACACACACACACACACACACGCATGCACACCCACTCATAATTTTCCCAAGTGAACAACATGTGCCACTGTGTCTCCCAGTCAGTTTCCTTACCAAGAAGGTGTTCACAGAGATAAATAATTCATATTGGAGCTTAAGATTCCTGGAGGGCCTGGCAGGCTTTCATCTTGGATAAGGTACCATAAAATATTGCCAATAGCCAACGTTGGGTTGCCAGACTGAGTATAAATCCTTCTTGCTGAGTGTGTGAGTTTGTACTGTAAACTGTTTCCAATTATACCTGAAACTGTTGAGCTGGAGGGAGGCACAGCTGCACAAGTCCGAAACTAAGAGATGAGAGGTAATGGCCCAGTGAGTATGAACGCACTGCACTTAGACACGTGGCACTGTGTTATTCCAGACCCAACAAAGAAGAGACTGGCCACGTGAGTGCTTCTGGCGCATCTGTTGTCAAGCATGGACTCAATCCAGAGAAGGGCTTCATGCAGGTTCATTACTTAAAGGTAAGTGTGTCTGATGGCTACAGCGTTAGTTAGGACAGCACTCCTGGGGCCATACAGCTGAACACCATGAGTAACATGGCTGAGGCGAAGAAAAGGGCCTCCACCTCTGCACCGGCATCTCAGTGGGCCTAGACCGAGTACTCACAGGTTAATTAATACCAAAAGTCTCGAAACAAGGCCATTTTCAGAAGGACCCAGCCTGAGGAAGCCAGTTTCCTGCTGCAAATGAGTAGAAACTAGAACAGAAGACACCTCTGGACCAGGTGTGAACTGGACCTGGTGTGAAGGCTCTGAGCCTCTCTTCCCTTGCAGGGTTCAAGCAGAGGTGGTTATGACATTAAAAAAGTTGTTGTTGGCCCTGAAGTCTGCCCTACATCGCCAAGCACAGCCTCCCTGGTCAGAATTTAAAAGGTGTCTGGGTCAGAGAAGGCCCAACATTCTGGATGCACTAGTGCCTTCCAGTAGACTCTGTAAGCTATTGTGATGACTCCTGATGCCATCTTGTTGTCTGTCTGTCTTTCTTCCCCCAGGGCTACTTCCTTCTTCGGTTCCTAACCAGAACACTTGGAGAGAAAATTTATTTTCCGTTTTTAAGAAAATTTGTGCATCTGTTTCATGGGCAGTTGATTCTTTCCCAGGTAATTCATGGGATCCTGGTGAATTCACAGAATTCAGGGGCTGCAGCATTTGGGGATTAGATTGTGTCAGTGCTAGAAGGTAAAGAATTTACTGTTACATTTACTGCAAGAAAGAGGGGCCTAGTGATACGGACTGGAAGGATATGCGTTTGGGAAGTGTGAGCTCCTGGTAGTATAGGAACCAGCTGTAACTTCAAGCTGTTCACCACCAAACACAGTTGCATTCTGAGTGACCTTATAAAACCAGAAAGCCCTGCTGGAGTCATCTGGGCAAGCCTGTCTCCTTCTGAGGCTGCAACCTCAGAGTCACCTTGGCCAGCAGTCAGAGACTTGTTGTGAAAGCATGAAAAGGAGATCTCAATTCCCAGCACCCACACAGCAATCCTGGGTCCCACAAACACCCACACAACACTGAGGGGGCACAGAGGCAGGGGAATCACTGAAGTCCAACAGAGGAAGATAAGACCCAGGTATCTCCAGGGAGCAAGGATGGTAGGGTTGAAAGAAGATACCAAACACTATGGGCTCCACACATGCAGGCATGCTCACTTATACACATGTGCATTTAATTCTCTCTCTCTCTCTCTCTCTCTCTCTCTCTCTCTCTCTCTCTCTCTCTCTCTCTCTCTCTCTCATACACACACACACACACTCCAAAACAAATAATGCCCCCAACAGCAACAAAGTCCTTGACTCAAGTGGTTTTGCCATTTCATTTTGTTGAATATCATTCTTTCATTGTGTGTGTGTGTGTGTGTGTGTGAGTGTGTGCATGTATGTTTGTGCGTTTGCATGTGTGTTTGTGCATGCGTGTGTGCACATTTGGGTCAGAGAACAGCATGTTCTCTCCTTTTTCCATGTGGATCTCAAGATTAAACTTTGGTCATCAGACTTAGCATCAAGTGCTACTACCTACTACTGAGCCAGTTCAGGGGCCCACATCTCTCTTATAAATTTATTTTTTGCTCACATTTTATGGTGAAATATATATAAAATAAACCTTACCACAGCAAAGTCCACCTTGGTCTGGTGTCTTAGGGTTTTACTGCTGTGAATGGACAACATGACCAAGGCAACTCTTATAAAGACAACATTTAATTGGGGCTGGCTTACAGGTTCTGAGGTTCAGTTCATTATCCTCAAGGCAGGAACATGGCAGCATTCAGGCAGGCATGGTGTAGGCAGAACTGGGAGTTCTATTGTTCTGAAGGCAAACAGGAGAAGACTAGCTTCTGGAGAGCTAGGATGAGGGTCTTAAAGCCCAAGCCCACAATGACACACTTCCTCCAAAAAGGCCATACCTACTCCAACAAGACCATGCCTCCTAATAGTGCCACTTCCTGGGCCAAGCATATTCCAACCACCAAATGGGGTGAAGCCCCATTCCCTGCCACAAGCGTATATCCGTGGGACATTCCATCTTTCTACACTGGCTTGTGATATGGATGCTTGAGAGCTGAACCCAGGTCCCTGTGCTTACCTAGCATGTGCTTTGCCAACCAAGACGGCTTCCCAGCAGTGGCAGAGCTGATTCTTCGATCACATTTTCTGAAACCCCAACCCTGTTCTTCATGGTCACATGACTGCATTCTCACCGATTCCCCCTTGTCAACTTTCGTTGCTTTCTGCTTTTCCTTGTTGTTATTATTCTATTTTACTTTGTTTACTTTTTTGAAACAGGTTTTTCTATATAGCTCAAGCTTACCTTGACTGTCTCTAATACTCCTGCCTCCTTAGAGCTGAGATTACATGTGTGCACCACCACACTGGGCTTGTGGGTGCTTCCAAGATTTCATTTACCCAAGTTTAGTGAAAAGGGAAACTAAAGTGAGTTTGTAGTAACATGAGACAGAACTTCTGCTAGACAGTTCTGTCAAGAAGCATCACTACAAATGTGGCACACTGATTGCAAGTGTGATTTCCCAGCATGCTTGAGCCTGGGGAAGAGGAGGTGCATGGTCATGATTCCTTGAGTTTCAGTCTAGCCAGGATGCAAAGCAAGTCCAGGCTAACCAAGGACAGGATGAGACCTGTCTCAAAAGCCAAAAACAGAAGTGATGCTTTGTTTTGTTTTGTTTTATTGTTTTTAAAAGGCAGAATAGGCAGCTCTATGCTTCTGCTATGTCCCCAATTCTCTCATTTTCAGTTGTTACTGTTACATTGTTAAGGTTTGCTTTGCCAGCAAAAAGGATTTTAGTATTCACCACCACTTAACCATGTGTCTAGATTCAGGAATATTTTATTTCGATTCAGCTCTTTGTTGGCTCAATTTCATTATCAAATTGATGTTCACGTTGCAGTTTCCCAGGCTGTGTGGCTTCAGAGTTCTTACTGCTTAGGAATGCAGGCCTCTGGTCTGTGTCACAAAATAGCTAAGTTTAAATTTTCCTGGGCCGTGTACTCACTCCTTGGAACTTGCTAGACATCACTGGGGCTGTGTTCCTTTTCACGGCCTCTTCAGTCTCAGCATGGAGAGCCCCGCCCTGACCTTTTATTTATTCTGACGTGTGCTGGAGTGTCATCTCTGGTTCCAACTCACTTTAGGCTTGTTCCACAACCCCTCTCTGGTCTGACAGGTAGGTATTATGGATGGGGAGGGGTGCACAGCTGCAGCAATCACACAGAGTTCTTTGGAAGAGTTTGACTCCCTCCTCCTGAAATGTGGGAGCTGCCCCTCATGACCAGTGTCTCTCGTTTGTTCCTCAGATGAAGACCGGCACCTGGGTACCTCTGCGGGTGCTCACAACCAGTTGTCCTCAGTGGCTCAATTCTCACATTTGTGTATCTCTCCAGCAAACACTCCAGGCCCTCCTGGCTAGGAAAAAAAAAAAAAAGGAATGATAAATCCCATCTCTTTGCAAGTATCTAGATATTTGAGAATTTGGGGGATCTGGGCAATTTACTAGTTTATCAACTTCTAAGCTGGGGAGGTGTCGCTTGCCAGCTAGAAGCTAGAAACTGACAGAATCACTTGTCCTTTCCCTGGTTCACCTCTTTGAAGTTTATGCCAGGGGCTGTCCCTCTGTCCTTATTTAGTGGCTATTGGGCATTTTTTGCTCTTTTATATATACTATTAAATCAATGTATATGAATTGTGTAGGTTGTTCTCATTTACCCTGCTAACTGCTACCTAGTTATTCTTGGCTCACCTACTTTGTCCCTTCCCCCTCTGAACTCCTGCTGCGCAGGATTCAGTATTGTTAGTCTGCCAGCCCCTCTTGTTGTCCTGTTTCCAAGATCACAGTGACCTTCCCCTGCAGGCTCACATCTTAGTTCCACTGGGTCTTGTCCAATTATAATGTCTAACTTCTTCCTCAAAACTCAGAAGGGAGCAGAGGAGACGGTGAGGGAAGGCAGCTTCCTGAGGGCATATTTCTGTTTCAGCAGGCAATGAGTGGGAAGGATTACTCTCACAAGTCCACCCGGGGCAATGGCAGCGTACAAGAGGGAGCAGGAAAGCTAGTGCGGTGTGATCAGATTTGGGTCTCTAAAAAGGAGTAAGAGGACCCATCTGGGTCAGTTCTGGTCATAGATGTTTTAGAGACTTCAGATGAGAAACAAGTGTCTCAAATGGGGTGGATCACAGGACAGAGTGTAGAAAGTACATAGCAATTCTCGGGGGACATCTTGGAGATTCCCCACATGTTTTTTTCTGTGTGATTTTAGGCACTGGTTGCAGCCTCTAGTCTACCCTTGGAGGCAGGAATCCACAGGTGCTCCAAAATGGCAGCCAACTATGGGGCAGGACACTGTTGAGAGAGAGAGAGAGAGAGAGAGAGAGAGAGAGAGAGAGAGAGAGAATGTTTTCATAGGGGCCTTCACCACCACCCTGTATT